>NC_056745.1:363763896-363828896 GCF_019279795.1 Protopterus annectens
ATCTTTTCCCAATATACTCCACATCCCTTCTCAGCACATGTCCAAACCAACGTAATCTTGCCTCTCTGGCTTTGTCTCCAAACCTTCTAACCTGGGCTGACCCTCTAATATACTTATTCCTAATCCTGTCCACCCTTGTCACACCCAGTGCAAATCTTAACATCTTTAACTCTGCCACATCCAGCTCAACCTCCTGCCTTTTTGTCAATGCCACTGTCTCCAACCCATATAACATAGCTGGTCTCACTACCCTCTTGTAGACCTTCCCTTTCACTCTTACAGATACTCGTCTGTCACAAATCACTCCTGACACTCTTCTCCACCCACTCCATCCTGCCTGTACTCTCTTCTTCACCTCTCTTCCACACTCACCGTTACTCTGAACTATTGACCCCAAGTATTTAAACTCATCCACCTTCGCCACCTCTACTCCTTGCATCCTCACCATTCCTCTATCCTCCCTCTCATTCACACACATATATTCTGTCTTAGTCCTGCTGACCTTCATTCCTCTTCTCTCTAGAGCATATTTCCATCTCTCCAGGGTCTCCTCCACCTGTTCCCTACTCTCACTACAGATCACAATGTCATCTGCAAACATCATAGTCCATGGGGATTCCTGTCTGATCTTGTCTGTCAACTTGTCCATCACCATTGCAAATAAGAAAGGGCTCAGAGCTGATCCTTGATGTAACCCCACCTTCACCTTAAATGCATCCGTCACTCCCACCACAGACCTCACCGCTGTCACACTACCCTCGTACATATCCTGTACCACTCTTACATACTTCTCTGACACTCCTGACTTCCTCATACAATACCACAACTCCTCTCTAGGCACCCTGTCATATGCTTTCTCCAAGTCTACAAAAACACAATGCAACTCCTTCTGACATTGTCTGTACTTCTCCATCAACACTCTCAGAGCAAACATCGCATCTGTAGTGCACTTTCCCAGCATGAAACCATACTGCTGTTCACTAATCATCACATCCTTCTTAACCTAGCTTCCACTACTCTTTCCCATAACTTCATGCTGTGACTGATCAATTTAATCCCTCTGTAGTTACTATAGCTCTGTACATCACCCTTATTCTTAAAAATTGGTACCAAAACACTTTTTCTCCATTCCTCAGGCATCCTCTCACTTTCCAAGATTTCATTAAACAATCTGGTTAAAAACTCCACTGCCATTTCACCTAAACACCTCCATGCTTCCACAGGTATGTCATCTGGGCCAACAGCCTTTCCATTCTTCATTCTCTTCATAGCTATCCTTACTTCCTCCTTGCTAATCCATTGTACTTCATGATTCACTATCCCTACATCATCCAACCTTCTCTCCCTCTCATTCTCTTCATTCATCAACCCCTCAAAGTACTCTTTCCATCTCCTCAACACACTCTCCTCGCTTGTGAGTATGTTTCCCTCATTATCCTTCATCACCTTTACCTGCTGCACATCTTTCCTAGCTTGGTCCCTCTGTCTAGCCAATATGTACAGGTCCTTTTCTCCCTCCTTAGTGTCCAACCTTTCATACAACTCTTCATATGCCTTATCCTTAGCCTTTGCCACCTCTCTCTTTGTCATGCACCTCATCTCCTTATACTCCTGTCTACTTTCTTCATCTCTCTGACAATCCCACTTCTTCTTTGCCAACCTCTTTGCCTGTATACTCTTCTGTACTTCCTCATTCCACCACCATGTCTCCTTGTCGTCTTTCCTCTGTCCCGATGTGATACCAAGCACCTTTCTAGCCATCTCCCTTACTAGCTCTGCTGTAGTTACCCAGCTATTTGGTAACTCTTCACTGCCACCCAGTGCCTGTCTTAACTCATCCCTGAACTCCGCCTCACAATTACCCTTTTTCAATTTCCACCATTTGATCCTTGGTGCTGCCCTCACACTCCTCCTCCTCTTCTTGATCACCAATGTCATCCTACAAATCACCATCCTATGCTGCCTAACTACACTTTCTCCAGCCACCACTTTACAGTCTCCTTCAAAATGGACCTCCTACATAAGATATAATCCACCTGTGTGCATCTAACTCCACTCTTGTATGTCACCCTATGCTCTTCCCTCTTGTTAAAATACGTATTCACCACAGCCATATCCATCCTTTTCACAAAATCCACTACCATCTGACCTTCTGCATTCCTTTGTTTAACACCATACTTACCCATCACTTTCTCATCCCCACTGCTCCCTTCACCAACATGCCCATTTAAATCTTCTCCAATCACCACTCTCTCACCCTTGGGTACAGTCATCACCACTTCATCCAATTCACTCCAAAATTTTTCTTTCTCATCCATTGCACAATATATATATCTAAATCCATGTGGGTGTATGGGATGTATGGCCTTAATCTCACTTATCTATTGTTATGATGGCTTAGTGGTTAACTACTGTGACTATAGTGTACAGGGTCCTGGGTTTGAGCTTTGCTGAGGCAGTGTATTTTGTTGCTGGGCAGAACTTGGGCCATTGGATCCAGAGTGTTTAAGGCACTTTAAAGCGGTTGTAAGCGGGTTTGCATGGGTTTGCGTAATGGTAAGCACTGCTAAGCTCTGGTTACAGTTTCTTACACTCAGTAGTTTCTACTTTGCTTACTCTGTGTGGGCAATGCATACCCCTGCGCAAATGCACTTGGACACACTTACCGCTGTTTATTAGTGCTTAGACCTGCTTACATTTGCCTTATTCATTATGACACTAACATTTCACATGTGCATTTCATCCAGTACTCCAATTCACATTTAATTGTTATTCTGTAGGTTATACAGCAAAACAATATAAAATTATGTTCATATACAGATTTCCTGTGGAAAATGATTTGTGCTGCAGTGGGACTTGAGCCAGGAATGCCTGTTTGTTAGGCGGATGCTCTAAACACTCCACTATTGCTGTGCTGCTTCATTTGCATATATATTCCTTGTTATCCTCTTCAGCCTTTCCGGCTTCTTTAACCGTAGCTAGGCGATGGGCAAACCCGCGCACCTATGGTTAGCTGTACTCGGGGTTTTAAAACAAATGAATAATAGGGTTTCTTCATTTTATTTGACTGTACTGTTGCTGTTAAACACATGGGGACTGTTGGTGGGGATATGTGGACACTTGTGAGGTGTCTCACTCATTTATTTACACATTCTTCTGTTCTACTTTGCAGGGGCATGTTTATTCTGAGAGCTCTGTTCTCAGACATGTCCCCTGCACTCGTCCACACTCCGTGTAGCATTAGGAGTTCAGGCAGCATGCCTCCTCTTCAACTGCCACTTCCGTGCAAGACTAGATTAGTCCTGCACGGAAGATTATTAAATCCGGGGGAAAAAATATACATGAGATGATAAAAACAGTTTATACAGCAGGAAAAAAAGTGATTTAGGGACCCTGTGCATTTTTGACTATTATGATATTCCTTGTGGGAAATATGGTGAAAAATTTAAATTAAATATACAAAATAATTGTTGCTAAGAGCAGAAACAATTTCAAATTTGGAGAAAAACAAATAATATTACTAAAAATCAAAATTGTATAGATTTGGAGATATACTACATGAGAACATATTTTAAGAAGTAGACAATAAAAATATTTGGTGGTTAAATCGCTTTTAAGTGTGTAAACAAATGTGTGAAGTTTGTTTCCTGCCTTATTTAATTTTAGATAGAATTCCATCTTTTACTACATAGACTGAATAGAATATGCCTGCATGGTGATTGATTATTTTGCGTAATTATTAATTTCTGACTTTGATTTCTCAATTGTTTGTGTGGGTTATATTTGTGTATTATATTATTTATGGCAGGACATCTTTCTGGTTATTTAGGATTTCATACACCATTTTGAGTTGAGATAATATACGTGGATGTTGTATAGCAAATAGCTAGCCTCCATTTTTCACTACAATGCAATGATGTAGCTTGTTTTTTCAGCAGTTTTTGGAATTCTGTCACCTTTTTTGTACTTTGTATCAGTGGGTTGATTAGATGCTAATTGAGGGAACAGAGGGAAGTAGTAGAAAGCAATGTGCAGATGTCACAAAGGCATATTATGTGAGTTGTGGTTTGCAAACAAGATAAATAAAAATAAATATTTTTATGAACAATAAAAGCTATTACAACTTTACAAATAGCAATGCTATCAGTCAGAAGTATTATTTGCAGTGATCATTGTCAGTGCATTCATAGTCTTACCATAACTACTATAATATATTATAATGCACACAAACCCCACATGGGGACTGTTGGTGGGGATATGTGGACACTTGTGAGGTGTCTCACTCATTTATTTACACATTCTTCTGTTCTACTTTGCAGGGGCATGTTTATTCTGAGAGCTCTGTTCTCAGACATGTCCCCTGCACTCGTCCACACTCCGTGTAGCATTAGGAGTTCAGGCAGCATGCCTCCTCTTCAACTGCCACTTCCGTGCAAGACTAGATTAGTCCTGCACGGAAGATTATTAAATCCGGGGGAAAAAATATACATGAGATGATAAAAACAGTTTATACAGCAGGAAAAAAAGTGATTTAGGGACCCTGTGCATTTTTGACTATTATGATATTCCTTGTGGGAAATATGGTGAAAAATTTAAATTAAATATACAAAATAATTGTTGCTAAGAGCAGAAACAATTTCAAATTTGGAGAAAACAAATAATATTACTAAAAATCAAAATTGTATAGATTTGGAGATATACTACATGAGAACATATTTTAAGAAGTAGACAATAAAAATATTTGGTGGTTAAATCGCTTTTAAGTGTGTAAACAAATGTGTGAAGTTTGTTTCCTGCCTTATTTAATTTTAGATAGAATTCCATCTTTTACTACATAGACTGAATAGAATATGCCTGCATGGTGATTGATTATTTTGCGTAATTATTAATTTCTGACTTTGATTTCTCAATTGTTTGTGTGGGTTATATTTGTGTATTATATTATTTATGGCAGGACATCTTTCTGGTTATTTAGGATTTCATACACCATTTTGAGTTGAGATAATATACGTGGATGTTGTATAGCAAATAGCTAGCCTCCATTTTCACTACAATGCAATGATGTAGCTTGTTTTTTCAGCAGTTTTTGGAATTCTGTCACCTTTTTTGTACTTTGTATCAGTGGGTTGATTAGATGCTAATTGAGGGAACAGAGGGAAGTAGTAGAAAGCAATGTGCAGATGTCACAAAGGCATATTATGTGAGTTGTGGTTTGCAAACAAGATAAATAAAAATAAATATTTTTATGAACAATAAAAGCTATTACAACTTTACAAATAGCAATGCTATCAGTCAGAAGTATTATTTGCAGTGATCATTGTCAGTGCATTCATAGTCTTACCATAACTACTATAATATATTATAATGCACACAAACCCCAAATTATTTTTTTTGTTAAAATTTCACAAACAGATTGTCATATCTTGGAACCTGTGCTACCTATACGTATATTGTTAGAACATTTTTGTTAACCAGACATAAACCTTCCATTGACAACAAGAAATTCATCTATGAGTGCATGTTTATTGAGATATTTACATAAATATGAGAACATAGGCTTAATTGTATAATTACCAATATAACTAACACTAAATATAAAGATATGCAAGTTACAGTATTAATATTAAAGCTGTTTTTTTCAATAATATTTAAGGTTTTACCTGATGTCATGCAACAGTTTGTAAATCACTTTTTTTGAAGTATTGAGTTTATATGGAAATGTTTATTTTCATAATTACTAACAAACAGCTAGCAATATCTCAGTTATAGTGTGATATAAATGGACACTGACAGTGAATTTTTCGATTTTCTACAATGGCATTTCCCACCATGCCATTCAGTTACAGGTAGGACTCTCAGTTATGAAAATATGAACATAAACATGAAAATATAAATTATAAGTGACAAATTAACTGATTAATTTCTCTACTGTAGGACATCCTAGATAAACAATCTTAGTGCCATTTTATTAAAAACTCTTTGTACTTTCTAATACTACCTATTATTAGCTGAGAAGTCACTTAGTTAAAGAAGCCAGGCTCAAAAAAAGTTGGGACTCCATACAGAGGTATGGGTGTGGAGTGGAAATACACAAAAATGACATTATAGGCTTGAGTGAGTTAATGAGCTGCATGGCACACATTTCCCAATAGACCACTTATGCCATCTACAGTGAGAAATATTAATGTGTGTGATTTCATATTTGGATGGATTAAGACCAACCAGGTAACTTGGGTGTCTCTGGCCCTGTTCCACAAGACTGGCCATCCTACCATACCAGAAAGAAAGCTGTGGAGAACTGGAGAATACTGCCAGCCTTCCTGGCAATGTTGTTTGTGTGTGTGCATGTGTGAGTTTGTGTGTGTGTGTGTGTGTGTGTGTGTGTGTGTGTGTGTGTGTGTGTGTGTGTGTGTGTGTGTGTGTGTGAAAATAATAGTTTGTGTGAAAGTAAATTACCATGCATAAAGAGGTACTGGAAAACATTATTTCACTGCAACAGGGGCCTGGAATTCTTGGCTAAAGGACTCAGCTCTGTAAGTAGCCTGTGAACAGTCCAGTCTGGATATAGAAGTTGGAAGGCCATACCCAGGACAGCAGTTCATGAGGCACAGAAACTAATCTTTGACAGGACACCAGTCCATTGTATGATACAAAAGGCTGCAATTTGACCAAGGGCATATCTCTGTGATGTAGGAGGAAACCTGGGCATCTTGCAAAAATCTAGGATACATGCAAAGATAAGGGAGAGAAAGTACATTGACTGAAAAATAAAGAACATAAATATATACACTGTAAGGCAGCAATGCTAACTGCTGTAAACCTATACTGCTTCAGGTAAATAATGTCTTTACAGAATTTATGAAATATCATAGTATAAAGTCTAGAGTTGCAGAACATGTACCGTTTACCACTGCAATGCTACTAAAAATCATATTCAAGTCCCATGAGGGAGTAATATAGCTAAAAAAGAAAAATAGATCAAATCAGCTCAGAGCTTAAACATTTTAAGTGCTTCCATGTTAATAATCAAAGACTTCATCAGAATAAGCAAACCTTTTAAGCTAAAACATATATGCATACTAGGGGGAAAAACATGCATGCAAACAAGCCAATCGAACATCAAAGAATTCTATTTGTGCTTGTCTTTCAAAATACTGGAAATTGAAAGATTTTCATTTAAACCAGGAAATTTATCAAAATTAAATTGAATCTCCCAATATAATTCTCTTGTAAGGAGGTGATTCTTCAAATCACTGCCCATTTCATCCTGAATAATATGTTCAATTACGAAGAAAACACATTTATATTTTACCACTGTAATGCTGTAAATGACAGAAATATTTATAAACTTCTATAAATATTAAAAGTTAAAATATAAAAGTTGTTAAAAGTTAAAGAAGCTACACAGCAATAAATGCATAATACACAAAAAGTTACAAAAATTAAGAAAAAAATGACTGTTTAAAACAACTAAGTTATAGAAGGAAACAATATCAAAATGGGATGGAGGAAGCTTGCTTTTGATTTAGTCTGTCATTTCATCTGAGCTGACATTAATTCTTATTATTACAGTTCAATTAAAAAATGTGTCATATTTTTCTTACATTATTCTATTCTCTGATGGCTTTAGGGTACATAAACGTAATCAGTGAAGCCAATAGCAATAAATTATGTCATCTGCAAAATCTAACAAGGAAACAAACTATAATTTAATTTCTGCCAGCCATTACCTTCACATGCTTGGTCACAAATCAAAAATAGTCCCCCGGGTCTGAGACAATCTATATTTTTAACAAAGCAGCTGAGAAACAACTAATCAATGAATGCCTAATGGCTCAATGTAGCATCTTGCTCTAATATTTTAAGGGTACAAGCCTTTGGTTTAACCTTTCTAATTTTTTCAGTGGCATAATCTGTTAAGAGAAGCTTCCAATATGAGTGAACTAAGATTAACCAACCAAGTTTCAGAATCCCCAAACTACATTCCCAGGAAAAAAAAAACAATTAAAAAAAATAAGTTTTACAGTGTTTTTGCAGGGGGCAAGCCCCTCACACCCTCTGACTTATAAATACCAACTTGGAGAAAGGGGAAATTCACCCTAAAAGGACATCACTGCCAATGCAGCCCATTGACAGTTATCTCCTGAGGAGGAGCTCTAATCCTCAGCTGGTTAAATTTCAAACAAATGAGTAATAAGGATTCAATCTTTGTCCACCCATAGGTAAATGTGAAGAAAATAATACGAAACTATTAGCAGCTGGGTGTATATCTATTATATATATATATATATATATAGAGAGAGAGAGAGAGAGAGAGATAGATCCCTGTCATATGATAGAAACCTCATTTGACTGAAACTCATTTGACTGAGACCATAAGACTGAAATTTCAAAATACTGAAAACTCACTTGACTAAAGCCCATAATACTTTTCAACATACAAAATTGCAAACTGGACCATATAAAACCAGACTAAGAGGGGGGCTATGCTCCCCACACCCCCCACCTAGTCTGGTTTTATATGGTCCAGTTTACAATTTAGTATGTTGAAATTCAGTATTATGGGTTTCAGTCAAGTGGGTTTCAGTATTTTGAAATTTCAGTCTTATGGTCTCTTTCAAATGAGTTTCAGTCAAATGAGGTTTCTATCATATGATAGGGATCCCTATAGATATATATATAGATATATAGATATATATATATATATATATATATATATATATATGTAAAAACAGCTTTATTAACTCCAAGAACATCAATAAAGACATACAAAAAACAGTATTTCCACACACACACACACACACACACACACAAAAAAAATTTTTATGACATTGATAATGGTATGACTATGTATTATTTACACTACGTTCTGATATTATCAAATTGAGTATTGCAATTATTTAATAACTTTTTTTCTTAGGAATAATATCTTGGTATGTATATTTCCTCTGACATGTAAATTACCTATACTAAAGTCTAATTATCTACTATGCTCAATTTTTGTCTTGTTTTGTTTTGTTTTGTTTATTTTTTGTATTCCCTATACTTGTTATAACCATTGGAGCTTTTCTCCCCGGGCCTCCACTGAAAATGGACATATATCCAGCTGGACTAGCCCGGTCAACAAATGTAAAATAAAAATAAATAAAATAAAATAAATAAATAATAGAGCATAACTATATTGCAAAAATGGCCCAACAGTGCAAGAAGACACATTAAAATGACTTTAGACAACTCATAATATATAGTGTTTGTTTCTTTATTTATTTATTTGTTTATTAGTATCTCAGGTTGTTATTTCCGAGCAGATATTTACACACACCATTTATATGGCGTGCAGAGTAGTTGAATGAATAATAAACCTAATGGAAGCATGAGCACAGCAGGGAACAGCAAATGGACTTTTAAAGAAAGATGGGATGAGTAAAAGTTAGGTAAATGATATATTACTGTCTGTAACATATATGTATTTCAGTTTGTGTGTATGAAAGTCAGTATTGATTCTCTCTAGTAACAGGCAAAACTTTTAATGACATCTGTGCTGCATGAACCTGTTCTATGCAGGACAGTCCAACTCTGCAGTTCACCCACAGGAGGCTGGCAACATGTAATCTTGAAATTAAATGTCAATCTATATAATAAAATAAGCTTGACATAAAAGACTTGCTGTTTTTGAAAGATCTCTGTGGTACAGTACAAGCTATTTTTTTAATAAAGTCTGCTGGAACAAGAAATTATGTGCTGTCTTCTTTCCAGACCGCTGTATCCCTTCAACTGCAGTCTTCTCAGCATGACTTTCATAACTGCCCTGCAGAAACACATGGCTTTGTATAACATTTAGCCAAACTTGGCTATAGGCTAAGCTAGTCTATCACCAGTCAATGGCACTTGATTATGGTATCAAACTATCCCACATGGCGCTGTAATTCTTAACTGCACTACAAATTAGGGATAAAATTATGAGCCCTGCATATTTAACTTGCCCTCTATTTGAGATGTACACTGCACGGAGCATATCCTAAACATTAAGAAATTCTACTGTTCATAAATGTAGCATATTTTATACAGTTACAGGACCACAGGGCATCATCTGTTGCAGCCATTTAAATAGACGCAAAATAACCTGACTCTGTGGTGTAGAGCCCTGCTGTGATCCAAGTGACCAGGGTTCAACAAGTGGACCCAGCACTGGTGGAGCTAGACAGGGGAGGTAGAGGAGTGATGGTGTAAAATCCTTCCACAATAGCATATTCTGCATTACTATTTCAGTTCTGTATATGTTCTCATCCTTTTTGTCCCGTTACTAGCTTTTTTGTAGTTATTTATGTAAGTCTTTTAAGACAACCTTATTTTATTACACAGATTAAACTTTTCACTTTAAGATTTCTTGAATTAAAGACATTGCACAGAGTGACAATTTTCACTTTAGGATTACTTAGGTAAAAAATAAAATAATATGGCATAATGGTTGGGTTCTCAGCTACTGAGTGATATTTTTCCAACTGAGTTATCACCTGAAAAGGGGCAACCATTTAAAAGTGGTAAAGCTAATTTAACCCTTTAACAAAACTGATGTGCATACTACTTGCATCTGTTGAGGTTTATTGGTTGTGATAGAGTGGTGTTTTATTTGGTTCACAAAACATCTGTTTCTCTTTAAATTCACAATGGTCAAACAAAACTGAATTTATATTGTTCAACAAACAAAAAGTAAATGTACTATATCTGTTTTGTATTCAGACTACTCAAAATAAATTGTTTTTACCTTTCAGTGGTACAGAATAGCTATTAGCAATTCAAATATTATAGAAAATAAAAAATGGACTCAACTTTTAGAATGAAGTCTAAGGCACACTTGAAATAACCAATTTGATTACTTTTTGACATTTTCACAAAATATGGCTGCACTTTTGACAAGTCACCTTTTTATATGCTAAGTTTATCTTATTATGAGCTAGGTAAAATCTCTTGTTATTCAGGAGAGCAAAGTGGAAAGGAGAAATCTGACTAAATGCAGAAGAAATTTATTTTACCTCAGTATTCTGATAGTGAGAGAAAACTTTGAGTACTATTTATGAGGAGTCCAACCATTAAATAAAAATTAAAGTTTTCATTAGGGTTGAATAAACTGTTACTTAGTCTAAGAACTTCTGACTATCTTGGCTATTAGGAATGCAATTGCAGTTCAAATTTGTGCTGGAAAAAGTTATTTCTTATAACACATGAAATTTTCAGCTGCAGTTAGTATGGCAAAAGTTATAAAATATAATTCTCTTCATGGAGGTATTTTTGTAACAATACTGAGGCATAATATATACCAGTCAGCAAAAGAGACATATAAAAAAATGCCTGGAACATAATAAAAACCTATAAATTAGACAGACTTGGAAACCTGGATGAAAGCATCAAAGCAAATGCAGACTGTAAAAGATTACTTTGTGTAATATAAAAATTGTATTAAAGTACATTTCATCTTTTAAGTTTGTTGTAACTTCAATTTTTAGGAAGTTAGTTTAGTTATAGAACCTCAAGCTAAATGCAATATTTGTAACTGTACTTCATAATACCCAGCCACCACCCTATCTTTGAAAACATGCAGTCAGTATTTCCAAAGTCTCTGACACTAATCCTATTGTCCACAAAGATAAAAGGAGCCAAATGGAGAAAACACTGCATTTTCTAATCAGCTCTCTTTTGAAAAAGTTCAGTCATCTCAAAAGGAAAAAAAGATTCTTCGAGCTCTCAAGCAAACCACAGAGTTAAAGCAATGAATAGTCATAGTGAGTAACATAATGCCAGCTATTATAGTCTTGTCTCCTCACCCACTCATAATTGCGCACCATCCTGTCATTTCCTATTGTGGAAGTACAGCTGATATGGGGGAGGGAGACATACTAATTGTGGCAGGAAATGACATCATTAGGAACTGAAATAAGTGAAGATGTATGCTATAATCAGTCATTGCAAATATAACAATACTTGGCAACCATGTGCATAAAAATGAGGAACAAAGTTAAAAATAAGGGGAAAAGGCCCATCTTCTGGAATGGTTTTATGTATTGCTCCTATTTTCAGAAAATGTTAGTAGTAGAACATAATGTATCCTAAAAATGATTTTATTTTCAAGAATAAGATATATGAAACTATTGTTTGGAGTCACTTTCTGTAGTCCATAACAACCTGCCAAAAAATCTCAAACATTGTAACAAACAAAGCAAAATGTGAGGCATACGTCAAATACATTATATGAAATCAGGGTGAGATGAAAGTTATGACGATATGTTGTATCATTAGTGTGCAGGACATTTCACTGGCATTGCCATAAATAGAAATGAATCCCTACTATATTAGGCAGTAGTAGTTGACCCCAGGTTTCTTGCACCACTCACACTCCCTACCAGGGGATGGAGTAACAGCCTACACTGTGTTACCCCAAGCAAAGAGTATTTCATGTAGTGTCACATAGCATTATCCACCATGGGTTCGGTGAAAATAAAGTTGCCCTGCTCTTTTTTAAACCTTCCAAAATAAAAGTACTAACATATCCTCGCATCCTCATATTAGCAAGGTAATGGAAAAGCAGACTGATAATGGTACAATACCAGTGAACACTAGGCATCAAGGAGGTAATAGAGGATCTAAAGGATAAAACACTGCCTTTCATCACTATTCTGCCCACAGTGAAATGTTGAGGGCATGAGAAATAGATACCAGTGATATGAAAGCAGAAATACAATAACGTGGATGACCACAGTAAAAAACAAACAAAAAATTGTCTATGTCAAATGTAAATGCACAACCACCCTCATTTCATGTACTGCCCATAGTAGAATGCACACACATTATGTCAAACAAAATCCTTGAATCTGCGATAAACAGGACATATTGCTGTTGCCTAATCAACCACCCTTATTTCCAGATCACCCTGTTTCAGCTTTCAACTACATCAGATTTATAAAGGAAGCATTATACAAGACAGATATTTTAAAATTGTATTAAGCTGCTACACTTTTCCAGGGGGTAAGAACAGTTTTTATGAATAGCTGGAATGCATAACATATATCGGTAACAAATAAATAAATCATTAATTTGAATTATCTTATAAGCAGCCTTTGGGAAGGTATGAAATCTCTATTTTAAATGTTGATATAATGCAATTGTTTAAATTATATTATTACACAAGACAGTGGACAAGAAGATACTCTAAATTTGAAAACGTGACGTGCTATGTAAGAATACATTGTTGTCAGCTTCATCAGAGTAACTATGACTGCATTTTTTCCAATTTCCGTATGTTCTAACCTAGTTTCTCAACAGATTCTATCACAGAAGTCATTTTTTTGTGTGTCATTTTATTTCAGATGACTGGATTTGGTTGTAAAGGCAGATAAGTACATGAGATCACCAAATCCAGTTACATTACCTACAAAAGTAGAAAAGATTGCTTTAAACTACTTATTAGTAACAGACTGCATTCTTTATTCCTAGTAAAGTACATTACAGAGAAACCATTTCTCAGAAACCATCTGAAGACTGAATTCACAGACAGCTGCTGAGAGAACACAGACCCATTCTTATGGGCTGATGACTTAGGAAGTTTAATAACTAATAAATGATAAAAGTTTATTATGAGCTATTCTCAGTGACGTTCATTTCTGTCACATCACTAAGTAAAACATATTGTGCTCTTTACTACCTTCAGGATAACCTGTTTACTTCAGCTAGTACCCCTCTCATACATAACATTAAGCTTGCTTTTGTAAGGTTAACTACATATTTCTGAAAATTAATTATAATGTTGAAGTTTTAGTGTAGGCTTGTTCTGTACTCTTACAAATATTTTAAGTCTTATAAAGCACTAACGAAGAAATGACAGAAGATGTGCTAAATCATATATCTGAACTTATGGTTGAGGCAGGAGAATAATTATTTTCAAGTGATTTAATTACTTTTTTCTTATCTTTAATTTTACATCTTTGTGTAATTGAGAGTTAAGAAGACAAAATTGGACAGCAAAAATAAGTTCAGACTTGGAAATATCATTTAATGTCCCAAGGTACTTTTAACAGACAGTTTTTATTTATTTTTAGTAAGGCAAGCTGACTATGGATAAATGCCTTTTTTCATTCAGTGGTGACCTGGGAACACTGCACAGTTTACAGGATTTCCACTATGAGTGGAAATTAAGGGGATCAAACTCAGGAATACAGAATTATGCTTGCTAATTGCTGCTCATAGCCATAATTGACTATGTAAACTGCCTGACTTGTAAACCCAAATGTCACAAAGTATGATGTTAGCTGTACAAGAGGACAGAGAAGTAAGATATTATGCCCCACCTTGCAAACTGCAGCTAAACCCTCAGTTTATACAGGTGTGATAACATGCCTCCAATACAGAAAACTATTCCAAACAGGATAATGAAGGGAAAATATTATCTAGTCCACTTTAAGTTAAAGTCTTCCATCCAAGGTCATTCCTTGATTTGCAACTGAGTTGTATTTTTCACACCTGAATGTTGGAAGTTACAAAAAATATGTGTTAACAATATTGCACACCTGAGAATATGCTCATAATTTAAGTATACCATGTTAAGCATCAGCATCATTTACTCAGGCTGTTACCATATACAGTATGCTGTATCTCACTCTTCAGCTTTCTCAGATTATATGATGGATCTTAAGAAAGGAATGCTTTTTTTGGATTTGTCTTCCTGCCTGCTGACCTGTATGTCTCAAGCCCATTTGTTTCCCATCCAGGTGCCCTTGGATGGATGATTTGCAACTTGACCAGTTATATCAACCAGGTAGGTGCTAAGGTATGTGAGTCCTAATATGTATTAACCCTATATGCCTTTGGAAGTGAAGCATGTCCTCATCATGGCAGCCTAACAGTCTACATTATTCCTTTCAGACTGGGCTGTCTCAGTATTCTAGGATGAAACCTTCTATTGTGTAATTAGTCCCTAGGCTGAAGAAATATCCAGCAGCCCTACCATCATGTTGCAGAGTTAAAGAAATTTTTTCTATTAAGAAATACCCTCTCCCCTTGCAGCTGACAAATGCATTTGTATTACTGTAAAGACCTGTAATACTTCCTCAGGTGTATGTGCAGTTTTATGCATGTACAATAGAGCCTGCCATCACTGATGTGCCAGTGTCAAGTGCCTGTACTCAGTCACTGCTGGTGTGAATGTTCTCCCTCAGACACCATAATTGCAGTAGTCCTTCCCCATGATTGGATAGCCAACATTAGCGCTCGTGCCCCCATTGCTGACTTCTCCAGCACCTAGCTGCAAGTGAAACATGGGACACTTGGGCCATAGTCGGGGAATTTATCCCTCTGTTAATGTGACCAAATACAAAGAGATATACTTTGTGAGCTCTGTGTGATCACCTAATTCAATAACTAAGCAAAAAGTTAAAAACATTGGGGGATTTTGTCCAGGAAAAGTGATAAGGTGTACTATACAAGCTTACAATATGACAGAGCAATGGACTGATTGACTGCTACATGTTCTACAGTGTGCAATTACTTTTATTTCCACAAATAAAAAAAGCAGCACTGTGCTTTGTTCTATAACAGTATCATTATATCGACTATTAGCAAGCCAACAATTAACCAGATGGCCTGATTATCTATTGAAAATGTACTACCTTTACATAGTCAACATAGCTTTCATTAAGGCTCTAAATATAAACTGTCCTAAATAAAAGCAGAGGAAGCAAATTAAATATTGGTCTTTATTTCACTTTACACACATATGCACAGCAGAAATAGCCAGTATTATATGCAGTTTTATAGCATATTGGCTAGTAATGCATGCACAAATGTGCACATCTATATTCACTACACACACCTATTGTGTAGTTCTGTAAGTAAAGATGCATTATTTCACAGTTGTGGTCTTGGTGTATTTATGAACTTTTTTTGTTCAATGTACATGTCAAAGGTAGCAAAAAGAGTGCTGAAGATATTGTTGAGCAGGAGATGAGAAGAAAACCTTGTGCAAGTGATGGCAGAGCAGATATTTGTTTAAGTAAAATATAAACAAAGGAAGCTAAAATAATTATTCACAACACAAAACCTTTAGAAAATATTTAGATTATTAAATGGCATGCGGTATGATTTAGGGGCCCGGAAAACTGCCTGTAATAATCATTTGGTATGATTTTTGGATATTGCGGAGTACAAATTTGTGTAAGGCAATATCTGCAAAAAATTATAAAACAAATATTAATGCTCAAATATTACGATAACTAATACAGCAAATTTATTAGAAGATATTGTCTCCCTGTATAAAGGATTTTACAATAGTCCAGTAGTCTAATACTGCAGCAACTAAACAAGGAATAAGAGGGATGTTAATGATTGCATACTATAAAACACAATGTACACTAAACCTAGGTATTATAATTATTATGAGAAAGGGGCAGCACTAGTAATGGGATTTACATGATAATGCAAGCAATTATGTTAATGCTAACCTGCAACAGCACCCACATAAACATGACTAGTTATTATATGTTAAAATGTTTAAATGTAATGAATAAAAGCAAAATGAAGCAATAGTAATATATTACCACATACAGCTTTGAATAAAGATATTTTGAGTGAATACTATTTGTTCAATTAACCAGTGAGGGGTATTCATTTTCCAAAATTAGGACAGTTTTAATTGAAGTTGAGCTTTTCATTGACTTTTATTGCAATATATTTTTAATTTTAAAAGGTTGATTGTATTGCATTCTTTTCATGCTGTAAATTGGCACTTCAGTAAGCTAATATTAGACATGAGCAACATCTATATATAAGCTATAGCAGCCTTATCATCGCACAGTTCGATTTGACAGCCTGCCCTAACAACATTATTTCACTCTTCTGTAACAGTCTTCTGACTAAGTCTCTGACTAAATCCATTAAAGGATTATGGACACTGATGCACTGATGGTATCTAGAGGCTCTGAACCTGAAGCACCTTACAACTTTCTGGATACATACAACAATGGTTGAAGAAGTGATGCTTGTGAATGAATGATCAGAGGAACTGTCAACAAACTGAGAGCTATTATCCAAGAACATTTAAAGCATTCATCTGCTCTGGTGGCATAGAGGGACAAAGCCCTAATTACGGCCCAGCCAACTCGAGTTTGATTAAAGGCTCATGTGACTGATTGAGTGGCAGGGAGGAATAGGCATGCCCATCCTATGAGGGAGGGTGCTCACTTGTGATGCTCCTTAAGACTGAATGATTCCTTATTTTTCAAATTAATGCAACGTTTTAAAATGATCAGAACTAAATTGCTTAAGCAAAATTGTTTTGGTAACAGAGTACAATGCTCATGGTGAGAACTTAACAGCAGTTTTTGTCTGCTGTAATATTTATTCAGATTATAAATGTTAGTACTCAGTCTAGGGGTTTAGCATTGACAATTTAGCTATTAGGCTGCTATGAAATTTACTTAAGTGTTAACATGATTTTGAATTTAGTGAAAACATAATATGGGCACAGTGTGTCTATAGCATATTATCAGGGAACATCTGCAGAATTAATGTGCAAATTTGTAAATTTTATAGGATCATAGGAGGTTACTAGGCTAATGGACCTGGGGCCTTACAAGCCTAGGCAAGATTTTATCCCCCCAAAAAAATCTTAGTTGCCCCTGTCAATGAGGGACACAGGTGGAGCCCCTGGTACAAATTTGTGGTTTCCCATCTACTCATCAAGGTTTCGCTTAAAGAGGTTCAGTGAGGTACTATGAGGTGTATGGGAAGTCTATTCCACAGATGGGGCAGCCTCTGTGAGACAAACCTGTCTCCCCAACAGGTTTTGTTGATGTCGCATATTGGATTCAGGCCTTTGGAGTGGGTAATGAGTGAGAAGTTAGACTTACAGGCATGGAGCATCTCTAGTAGGGCAGGGTCCGAGATTCTCTTGTAGGCGAGACACAGATCACCTCTGAGCAATCTGTATGATACCGAGTAGAATGATAGTGATTTGAGCCTGTCCATATAGGACAGGTGCTGGAGGGCATGGATTCTCTTTGTGAGGAATTTCAGTGGCCTTTCTAGTTGGTGAAGATGTTTGGAGAGGTACATACCAAATGGGGTATTATACTCGATTGTTGGTCTAATGAGGGAGGAGTACAAAGAGATAATAACCTCCTTTTTTCTGGATGTAATCCCTTTACTTATGAGATGAACCAAGTAAAAGGCTTTTCTGACCACTGCCACTACATGATGGTCGATTGTGAGGTTGTTATCAACCTGAATGCCCAGGTCTCTCACCATAGGTTGTGTGCCTAGGGGTTTGCCGTTGATGTGGTAATCAGTAGGAGTCATGTTTTTGCTGAATGGTATGATGATACATTTTTTCACATTTAGCTTGAGGCCATGACTCTGACATCAGTCATTAGTTGCTGTGAGACCCTCTTGCAGTATGTTAACATCATCTGGGGAGTCAATGACAGTACCCAACTTACAGTCCCCTGCAAACTTGGTCAGCCACAGGCCTTATGTCTTTGCCTGGACCTCTGAGAAGTAGATGCCAAATAATAGGGATCCTAGGACAGATCCCTGGGGAATTCCATTAGTGCCATGTCTGTTATCAGAGGTGGATGTACCTATTTTGACTTTGAGGGTCCTGTCAGTGAGCTAGGTGGCCACCTACCTGATGAGATAGGGATTTGTGCCAAGTTGTGTTAGCTTTTTGATGATGCCTGAGTGGAGAATTGTGTCAAAAGCCTTGGCCAAGTCAAGGTAAGCTGTATGCACTGACTTTCCCTCATCCAGAGCCTTGGTGACAGTCTTAAAGAAGTCAACCAAGTTCAACAGGCAAGATCTGCCCTTGACAAATCCGAACTGGGTGGAATCAAATGTTTGGCGATTGCCTATGTCCTTGTTTATGAGCTCCATAATAATACACTCCATGGCTTTACAGATCAGACTTGTCAAGCTAACAGGGTGATAGTTTCCAGGGTCAGTAGTGACACCACCTTTGTGCAAGGGGATGATAATGGCAGTTCTCCACTCTGGTGGAATGAACCCTGTACTTAGGCTGTGGTTGAAAAGGGTGCTCAATGGTGAAGCCAGTTCTTGCTGGAGATGGTGCAGAAGCCAGTTCTTGCTGGAGATGGTGCAGAATACAACCTGAGATACTATCAGGTCCCATGGAAGCTGTGTTCTTTGCCTTGGATAGGGCCTTTAACAATTGATCTATGGAGATGTGAGGTGCAGAACAAGTATTGGGGATGTTAAAAGGGCCTTTGGGGGGAATAGGTGGGTGAAATTTACACTAAACCTATCTGCTAGCAGGTTGGCTAAGATAACCAGATCAGTGTAAGTGATACTTTTAAGTACTAATTTGGAACAAACCTGGGCTTTGCCATGGAGGTTCCTGATGTAACTGAAAAAGATTTTGTGGTTTACCTTTGTTTCAGAGGCTAGTTTTGATTTATAATTGGCTTTGAAGGTTTTCACTAGTGATCTAATTTGCTTGTTGAGGCTAAGGAGGGAGTTTTTCTAATTTGGAGTTTGTTCCTTCTTACCCTTTGCAACAGTTTCTTCCTTTTGTTGTAAAGCCTGTTGATAGAGGATGTCCACCAAACAGGTTTGTGTTTCCTTGAGGAGCAGGTTTTAGTTCTATTGGGTATGGCTGAGTCCATGCAGTTGTACAGGTGCTTGTATACTGCATTGGTGTACTGTTCAGCATAGTTGTCTACATCGTCTGAGGGGGGTGGTGGTGTGAAGCTACCGATACCCTCCCTTAGGCGGTTGTAGTCAGCTTTTGAGAATTTTTTTAGCTTGATTATGGCTGGGGGGGGGGGGGGTTGGGTGGTACAGAAACTTAGAATTAGACAGTCCTAAGATATGACCTCACCAGAGAAGAATATACTATGGGAATGGTGCAGCGGTCGCCCATGTTGATGAGAACCAAGTCCAGAATGTTATCTCCCATTGTGGGGGATGAGACGAGCTGGTCTAGTGTGCTAGAATTGATGAAGTCAAGGAATCATTGAGTGAGTGCATTAGTGCAGGAATAGATCACCCAGTCTATGGTGGGGTAGTTAAAGTCACCAAGGATCAAGGTTTTAGGGGATACCTTGAGGGAGTCAAGTAGATCAGTTAAGATGAGTGGGTGTCCTGAGTCATAGAGGGGGGTCTATAGCTGGCTATAACTTGGATGAGTGTCTTTCCAATTGTCAGTTGCACCTGGAGTAGTTACAGTGCGTCATGCTGACAAACCAGTCTAGAGGTGTGCCTGTCCTTAATAAAGATAGAGACTCTACCACCCTTAGTCTTCCTGACCTCATTATCTGCTGAAAATGTATGTAGTTAATTGTGCTTATTACAACTGAGGCCCAGTTAGGGGGTGTAATTTTGACAATTCCTTCACCGAGTTGAAAATATATTTCTCTAAATATTAAACAATTGTTAAGCTGCTAAAAATTTGAATTTAGTGCATATGTATTAAATTTCCAGTATTGAGGTTTGCGTGTTTACAGAAACAGAGTAAGTTGTCAGATTACATCAGTGAAATTAGTGCTGGTGTTAATTTTTAAAATACTACAGTTCTTATTTAAGTAAATGGAATGAGATAATTCAGAGTGACAGCACATTTGCAAATTAATATGTTAACACTAAATGAGCTTAATAATTTGTTAAAAAGAGTAATATTCAGTAGAGCTAAGAGAACAATAAACAAGATAAACTTAGTTGTTTTGCAATAATATCAGGGTCACAAGGTATGACAACTTCTGTGGATATAAAGCAAGGGTTCCTATCACATCGAAAAGTGAAAATATCAAACGGCCTAAAGGCCGAAAATGCCGGACCTCGATATGCTTTTTGTGAGATTGCAGTACAGTGAAGATTGGAATATTTGCCCTTTCCTCACTGTACTGTGATCTCAGAGTTGGTATATATATATTTAGCGTGGGTGTGGGGGCACAGCCCCCCACAATAGTGAGTTCGAGGTCTGGCCTTTTCGGCCTTTAGGTTATTCGATATTACGTTTGTTCAATGTTCTGTTATAGACCCATAAAGCAACAAAATAACATGAGCAAAGTACAAGTGCTGAAAGCATAATTAATGTGACACTTGAAACTGTAAAGAAGTATGAAAAAATGGAAAAGAGAGGAAAATGGAAAGGACTGAAAATTACAGGTCAAAAATTTGCAGCAGCAAACAATGGGTCAACTGCTTCGATGGGACATTAAGAATATATTTGCAGTAGAAGAATGGTATATATAGTGCTATCAGAGTCATATGGGAGAAAGGGATTGAAGGTAAATAACTTGAACTTGATTGAATAGTCATCACTATCAGAGCAAGGAATCAGAGGTACTCTACTAGCTTCTGAAAAGTGGCTAAGCATTTAGCACAAAAAGCTCTATCAGGTTGTAGGGCAAAGACAAAAAGATAAGGAAGATAGTCATCAGACAGCCTTCATTAGGGATACTAACAACAACCTGCCCACTATTCCACAGGGCATCAAGTCAGAAGGAAGGAGTACTTTCACCATCCTCCAGATGAAGAAAACCCCACAGAACCTGTACTGCTCCAGACACGGCTTTTGATAAAAGAGGAAGTAGTGTCTACCCCAGAAAAATTAGGAATGGCATTAGGGAACATGAGATCATGGAAAGCAACAGGGGGAGGTGGTTGAGCAGATGGGAAGTCAGAATGAGAGGGTCAAAGCTAGAAACAGAAGGGCTACAGCTAACTGGCACAGAGTGTCAGGAATGGTGTATGACAGAATAATGCTAAAGAAGCTGAAAAGTAAGGTATGCAAAACAGTGGTGTGACCAGTACTACTGTATGGTACAGAAACCTAGGCAGTAAAGGCAGAGCAATGGAGGAAGCAAGACGTGGTAGAGATCAAGTGTATGAGATGGGTGGTAGGATGCACACTGTAGGAGATATGAAGATATGAGGTCATCAGAGCAGAAGCCAAAGTAGCTCCAATTGCAGAGAAGGTAAAAAAAACAGATTACAGTAGTTTAGGCACATGTGCAAGAAAACAGAAGATTTGGTGAAGAAGATTTAAGAAAGCAAGAGGAAAAAAGGGTGTCCAGCAAAGAGATGGATGGATTGGATGAGAAAAGAACTGTGACATCCAGGCATAGCCACTGAAGAAGACAGCACTGAACTGAGAAAGACTGCAGCAGTTGATATCACACCAAGACTCCATACAGAAGATGGGAACAATGGGATTGATGATAATGATAATGATGGTGATGGTGGTGATGATGATGATGAGGAGTCATCACAACACTTATTAAATGACCTCTCAAAAATGATGTATCAAGTTTATATGAGATATCAATTGGGATTAGAATCTAAGAAAAAAGATTACTTGGAAGTAGACTTTGAGACAGGTCAGCTCATAGACACGAAAGTAGAGAACTGAATGGAATTTAGGGACTTATATGATAAAGTAATCTAATTGAATGAATTTATGAGAGGGATAGAGAAAGGAGAGAAGGATGATGGGATGGATCTTTTTTCTCTATATAATGTATCAAGGCTACAAGGTCAGACTCCTTGGAAACACAAAAATCATTTAAGATTTGTGAAGAAAACAAATTTCCAAACAACTGTGAATCAACAATATCATATGGTCAATAGAGCGTTTGATACTAATCAGATTGATGTATAGTGCAACTCCTTTCTTAAAAGAGAAATACAATCTAATATAAGAACATCTGATTAGATAGGAGCATACACAGTGCACTGGCCAAAAAAATATCAGAAAAGTAAACAACAAAGGAAAGAAAGTGAGGAGTAGGATGAATGCTTGACAATAATACATTGGAATATCGTAACATTAAAATGTAAACTAAGCAACATGTTTTTTATGGGATGACTAAAAGGTTTTAATATTAATAATCTACACGAAACTTGGTTTATAGAAAATTATAGTGTTAGTCCTCACGAGTTGAAAATCTGATAATATTGGCAACTTAAATGCAAGAATGGGATAATGTCAGAATTAGTCAAATCATATACAAAGAAAATTAAGTAGGCAATCTAATAGCAGAACAAATAAAGCAAACAAAGCATTATTAAATAGCTGGAAAGTATTATGTCAATAAATAAAATAAATAAAACAAAAATAATATACAATAGATTTAAAGGAAGTGAAAATTCAAAATGTTCAGTGGTCGATTACTGCTTAGCAGGAATCAGATTGGACATCATTACACATTTCAAACACAAAGAGTGAGCACGTCCCAATTAATATAAAATTAATTAGAAAGAGAAATAAAGAAGTTTTGAAAGACTGATTAAAAGACCATCCCTGGGATTTATGAAGCCCTTTAGAGCTATGTTCGGCAATATGGCTGACGTGCGATCCAAGAACGAGCTCCCAGGACGTGCACATGAGCTCTTAGGCTAATCCTGCATGGACCAAGCTCCTGCATGCAAATTACCCTCATTTGCAGGTGAAAACCATGCAAATGAGGGTAATTTGAGATCCAGGAAGCTGGCAGCTGGCAGTGCAGGACGAGTACAATTTTCAGAAATGTACTCGGTTAGTAAACGAGTACATTTCTGCAAACTACAAAACGGAGCTATGACAGCTCAAAATAAAAGCTGCATATCATTGAGGAAGCATGACAATGGCCAAGTATAAGGCCACTGGCATTGCAAACTGTTTCAAAGCTAAAAAAAAAATAAACTTTTCATTTTTTTTTGATGATCTCGGCTGTTTAAGCATAGGGCAGCAGCGTGCAAATGGGATCGGAGGGAATATAAAAAAATAAACTTATAATGAGCATTCTAACTAAAAGCAGTATTCTGCCATGCAAGTCAATGGCAGGCATAAGACAGCCTGGCCAGTGAGTAATAGTTGCTAAGGGGGGAGGCTCAGTGTGGGACATATAACTATGTATTAGCAGGCAATCCTATGTAAATGAGGGGAAGGATAGTGAATTCCAGATTTCCCCAGGGTGTGGGGCAGGTCCCAAGAGTGTAAGAGCAGAAATAGCTGGGTTGAAGACTAGGATATAGGTGACATCATAGGGGGGTGTCAGGCATACTGTAAGTGGATTAGAGCCCTGTGAACGGGGAGGCAAGAACTAGCTGAGCTGCCAGGTGAAATGTATCAGAATCAGCTAATTACACAGGCAGCAGACCAGCCCAGCCCAGAACACTACTATAAACTAAGCAAACACCTTCCACCCTGATTTTTCCACACTGTACACCACCGGTGTATACAAGTGGGAAAATTTTAACAAACAAACCTACAAAATGAGAAGGGCTGCAGCAGGCACCATAGAACAACATGTGCAAGAGACTGAGGGTGGTGAGGATGTGAATGCTGCTGAACAACCCACAGTGAGGAGACAGAGAAGAGTGTACAGACCCAGGGTAACCTACCAGGGGCTACATCAGCTGGACATAGTGGAGTGCTATAGGGTGGACAGAGACCTCCTAACACAAATTGTTGTGTTGTGCAGGCCACACCTGACACACCAAATTGGCCAAGGGGAACCCATTCCAGTGGATACCAAGGTATGTGTAGGCCTAGGTATACTAGCCACAGGTACCTCCCAAAGCACAACTGGGATCTCATGGGCATCTCACAGGCATCAGCATCCAGAGTATTCCACCAGTTCCTGGATGCCATTTCAGCACATGCCAGTGAGCACGTATATTTCCTCAACACATGTGCGGTGCTGACCAGCAATATGCATCTCTTCCACCAAATAGCAGACTACCCTGGGGTAGTGGGTGTTATAGACTGCATGCAAGTACGTATCAAAGCACCACTTGGTGAGCAGGGTAGGGCCTACATCAACCGCAGGGGCATCACTTCCATCAACTGCGATGCCCAGTGCATTATAATGAATGTGTGTGCTAGCTGCCCTGGAAGCTATGACAATTCACACATATGGCAACTGATGCAGCTGTACCACATATTTGCCGATGTGGACATCCCCTATGGTCACCTAGTGGAGGATGCTGGGTACCCACTGGAGCCGTGGCTGATGACACCCATCAGAAATGCACACACACCTGAACAACAATGCCATAATGAGGCACACACACAGGCCAGATATTTAATAGAGCATGTGTTTGGGATGCTCAGGTCACGATTCTGGTGTCTGGACACATCCAGTGGATCTCTGCAATATTCACCAGCTACATGTACCCAAATTGTTATGGTATGTGCTATGCTACACAATATGATCCTGCGGAAACAGCTGCAGCAGGAACAGCATAGGGCAGGGCCACGCAGCCCCCCACCAATGCCAAGGCCTGTACAGGCAAAGAGTGACTCGGAGGAGGAACAACCTGAGCCTGTCCCAGTAGGCAGAAGGGGGTGTGCCCAGTATGCCCTGGCCTTGGCAATGAGGCAACGCATAGCATATGCACTGACACAGTAGGGACCCAGGGAATGACACCTCTCTCTGACTCGCACAGACAGTAAAAGGGATGCCAAACATGACACTACCTGTGCCCAACCATGTATAGGGAGTGTACTATGTGCATCTGACATAGGCAGCCCTCCAGCACCATCCCCAAGTCCGGCACACCCTCAAAGTAAGTCAATCAACCTACCAATTGCCAAATGGAGTAGAATGTGTTTTCACTTGTAGCTATGGTATGGATGTGACCATGCAAGGGAATTGGGTGGCCGAATGTCAAGGCAGCAGACAGTAGACACACATAGTCGCATCATTACATCTGTAACACATACTGGAGTCACCATAGTAGCCAGTACTACACAGGGTGACAAAACCTACAGCAGGAAATTGCCTGAGTGACATGTGTGTCCATAACAGCCACACATGCCAGTCAGGAAGGTTCACATACCCAACAATAGTCTCAGCCAGCAGGACAGGTGAAGACAAACACAAACAAATGCTGTACTGTGGCCTCTGAATGTGCCCTATGGGTAATCCCTCCCCCAGGCCTACACAGACAGACCACAGTAGGCCAGGCAGTCAGATGTAAGTTGTGAAGGCTAGGAAGTCAGAAACTAATATGTAGGTAAACAAAGCTAGGATCTGTAGTACACTGGTAAGCCTCTAACCAGCAGGATAGGTAAGACTACAGACTGAAATGGAGTACCTGACATACCAGTACAGTCCTAGCAAATGTGTACAAGTGTCAGGTGCAGCCCCCATCCAATGTACACTTATAGTAACAGTCAGGTGTGCCCCCCCCACTCCTGTGTAGAACAGAAGAAACAGTCAGGTGTCCCTCCAGCTATGCAGAAATGTAGCAACAGTCAATGCCAAATGACCGATGGATACCCTGCAGAAACAGCATGCTACCTGTCAGTGTACAACACAAAGGTCAGCACCGCAGTACAAACTATCTGGACTTGATCCACACATGCAACACAGATGGGCATACTGAGCATGCTCACACACTTAAATACATTAAGGCCATGTCTGCAAACACCAGTGGACCAGACATATCTGGCAGTCGCAGTTCTTAGTGCAGACACATGTCAGTATGCACCACTCCTGCACAGTGGATAGGAATACAGACAAATATGTAAGGTGAACACACTATAATAAGCCAAAGGTACATGGACATAGATGTGTGGAAGAGGGTGACCATGACAAGGATCCATCCGGGCCTGTCCCAACCGGCACACAGTCAAATTTCCCCAACACGTGAGGTGTGGATATAACCCACTGCAGATACTAGCCACCAGTACCTCTCAGCATGACAGACTATGTGGTGCATATGCCAGCTGTGCAACAAGAATGTACAAGGAAGTAGCCATCTAGTAGCTGTATACACATACCTGTGACATATGACACCGTGTGTGCTCGTATGTGGCATGTCAACCCCTACATGAATGGGGTATGGCGCACGCACACACTGCCCTCCCCATAGCAGTAGTATGACAAGCTTGCTTAGGTCATCCAATGTAAATTACACCTTTGGGAGAGCTATAGCTCAGTAATATGCCTGGCACGTCCCATAACTGCATACTGCTGCAATGATAGACTAGTTAGGTAGTAGTACTAACCCCAGACCTGGCAATTGTGTGAGTGTGTGTTTGTGTGCTTGCCTGTCTGTCTCTGACTGTGTAGACAGAAATGCTTGTTAGGGCTACTCACACTCCATACAATACATATACTCAACTTTGGCAAGGCTGCAGATGTCACTCACCTAGAAATACACCTCTGGGAAAGTGACAGCGCAGTAACTGCCATAGCGCATTCTGTAACTGGGAACTGCTGTAGTGTAATAAACTAGTAAGGTAGGTGTTCAAACCCCAGACCTGGTGACTGTGTGTATGTTTGACTGAGTATAGAGCATGCTTTTTAGGCTACTCACACTCCATACAATACATATACTCAACTTTGGCAATGCTGCTGATGTCACTCACCTAGAAATACACCTCTGGGAAAGTGATAGCCCAGTAATTGCCGTAGTGCATTCTGTAAATGCATACTGTTGTAGTGTGACAAACTAGTTAGATAGGTGTTCAAACCCCAGACCTGGCAACTATATGTGTCTGACTGAGTAGAAAGCAATGCTTTTTAGGCTACTCACACTCCGTACAGTACATATACTCAACTTTGGCATGGCTGCTGATGTCACTCACCTAGAAATACACCTCTGGGAAGATAACAGCCCAGTAACCTCCGTAGCGTGTCCTGTAACTGTGTACTGCTGCAGTGTGATTTAGAACGGTGGTAGGGTTCCATCTCCATCCGTGGCAGTTCCAGATGTTTGTGTGTGTGTCTGTGTATGGAGCAATGCATTATAGGCTACTCACTCACAGTACATTACAAATGCGCTATTTTGGTAATCCTGCTGATGTCATTAATTGTGAAATACAAACCAAAAACAAGGCAAAAAGCAGCTGTAGTAGACAACGAAGTAACAGTATGACACCAAGACTACTTTATAAAATATGTAAACTGATGAAATCATTATTCTTGTTTACCTTTAATTTATGATTCTTTAAAATTTTCTGCTACAAAAGGAAGCCGAATGGCAAATAAGATTAAAAGCAGATCATTTACCTGGACTCAATGAGTCTATTAACATGAAATGTTTTTTAAAGAATCATAAATTAAAGGTAAACAAGAATAATGATTTCATCAGTTTACATATTTTATAAAGTAGTGTTGTGTGTATGCGTTTGGACACATGTATCATTCTTGTGTAGTGAGTGTATGGCTTTAAGTATTAATTCATTAATTATAATGTGTTAATTATTTTCGTATTTAAGGAGTTTGTATGCTGAGTTATTTTATTCTGATGAAGTCTACGGACGAAAGCGTTTCTTGGTGTCATACTGTTACTTCGTTGTCTACTACAGCTGCTTTTTGCCTTGTTTTTGGTTTTTATTTGTCTGAGTTGTGGTACTTTGAGTTACTAGTTTGTTTGTACCATGGCAGAAGCAGCAGAGGACCCTCTATTAGACATGAGCATTTATCCCACACCATCTGGGGATAATGTGAACTTGGGTACGCTTTTGCTCAGTGCATTAACGGAAATCAAAGGATCTTTGCAGATTTTAGCCGCTAATGCGAATGTTAAATGCTCAGCTGCTAAGTTGTCCAGTCCGGATGTTTCCTTTCGGGAAATGGATACAGTGGTTTGTTTGGACAATTTTCCTGTAACTGAAAAGAATGTCGCTACTATTGGTATGAGCAAGGTGGATGGGAACCAGCAGCGCATCATTGGTCGAGCGACAGTGAGTCATTTTTTCGACCGTGCAGACAATCCTTTTTGCTCGTTGAACAGGCAAGGAGGCATTCCATCTAAGAACATGCCGTGGCATTTGGATTATGCTGACAAACGTGAACAGCTGTATAAACTATTACACAGGTATAATTCCATATATTATGAGAATTGTTACTTTACACGTTGCATTGAACTGCAAATTATTCCAAAAGGGTTGCGTTTTTTCAAGTGCCCGAATGGCGTACAAACGGGCGACCCATTTTTCAAAATTTTGACTGCTTTCTTTAACGAAACTGGACTTAATTTTCTTAAATTGTTAGTTGACAATAATGTTAAAAAATTGGAATTACTGAAGCATGAAATTATCATCCTAGAGTCGTTTTTTAAGGAACATTTTGACGACGACAGTTTTGGTGATTTATTTAACAATATGGTACAGGATTTAGATCAATCTGCTAAGGATAATATTAATAGGAAACAGAATAAATTACTACGGGACATACAAGCATATGAAACCAACACTGTTTTTACGAATTTTGTCTCTGGTAGTAAATATAGTAGAACTCACAATGGGGGTAACCAGTTTCCAGTTCGTAAGAATGTTAATGCTACCAGTGAATCTGTAACTGTTACTAACAGTAAATGGATTGGTTCTTTTGAAAAAAACTTTCCACCATTGAAGTCAACAATAGAGTCAGGCCCATGTAACAGTAGTAGGAAAATTTATAAGAACAGCGGAGCTGGCAATGTAACTGGTAGTACATCTGTGGATAAGGAAGTTGTTTTGGGGCCTGAAACTGGTAACTGTGACAATGTGAATGTTTCTGACACTAACATAAGTGATAATTCTAGTCTGGGGCCGAACCAGACTAATGTATTAAATCATTCTGGAGCCCCAAACATCATTGTTTCGAACAAGAAGCATGCACATTCATTAAAAACAGTGTTGACAAGGAGTCGGACTTTTCTAAATTCTCATTCTTCGGGGGACGAAACTTAGTTTTTGACTCTAATCAGTTTAGTGTCATCAATTTGACTGATTATGATTTTTCCATTGAAGAAATGAATGTGCTTAAATTGGGACTGAATTTTGTTCCTCACTCTAAGGCTAATTATGTAAAAACTGTGGTTGATGTGAAAAAATATGTGAGAAAGTTAAATTTACATTTTTTGTTACATGATATTGAAAAAAGTAACAAAGTATTTTGTAAACCTTCTAAGTTTTATCCTAGGTTGCATCATACTCTCCATACTTTTGAGGAATTATGCATACAGGACATTGATGGTATGCTGAACAGCAAACGTAAATGTTACTACAACCTTACAGTTGCAGAAAGTAAAGCTTTACAAAAATTGAAGATTTTGAGTGGCACACATAGATTTATGAAAAGTGATAAAGGGAATAACATAGTAGTAATGACGAATGTAGCTTATAGAGAAGGTGTTTTGAAACTTTTAGACAATAGGGATGAATATGTTATTATTTCACTTCCAGAGATCCACAAACGCCAACGTATTATACATTCATATTTGTATGAAGCTTTAATGGAGGGTGACATAAGTCATGAATTATATGAATTTTGCGTTATAGACCAACCACGGATTGGAGTGTTTTTTGGTATCCCTAAGACTCATAAGTCTCTAGTCAATCCACCTTTTAGACCCATTGTGTCTTCGGCCCACTCTATAACAGAAGGTTTGGCATTAGTTATAGATGCATTGTTGGGGCCCACGATTCAAAATGATAAATCTTTTTTGAGGGATTCCTGGGATTTTTTGACAAAATTAAATACATTTCTTTCTAGTTTTAGTTTTGATCCTAACAAACATATAATGCTAACAGTAGATGTAGTATCATTATACACATGTATTCCTCAAGATCTAGGTATTGAGGCAGTACGGGATTTTTTGTCGAATTATTACAATGGTTTTTCCAAAAATACTGTTTCTTTAATTTGTAGTTTTCTAGAAATTATTTTAGAAAACAATTTTTTTCTGTTTGACAAAGTCTATTATAGACAATGCAAAGGAGCAGCAATGGGTTCCCCAGCTTCTCCTGCATATGCAAATGTTGTCATGACAATGTGGGAGAAACAATTCATACCATCGTTGATGAACAGATTTAATATTGTATTTATGTGTCGTTTCATTGATGATTTATTTTTTATTTTAGATCAAAGTGACATCAATAATGATGTATTTCTTAATTATATCAATTCAATGTCTACATATATAAAGTTTGTCATTGGTGGTAAGGGTAATATAGTTGACTTTTTGGATGTCAATTTAAGGTGGGACCCTGTAGATATGAGAATTCATAGTACCATTCATAGGAAGGACACCTTTAATAATGGTTATCTCCACTATAAGAGTGGACATCCTATGCATATAATTTCCAATATTCCCAAAGGCCAGTTTATAAGAGCGAGTCGGATGACATCAAGGGATTCTGATGTCATTGATGAGTTTAACTTTATTATTTCCTTATTTGGGAGCAGAGGTTATCCTATAACACAGTTACAGTATATAGCAGATGATATTTTGAGAAGACGTAAAATTGATTTTCCACCATTATTAAACCTTTTCAATGATGGAATAGTTTCAAGTGGTATTGTTACAAAGAATATTATGCAGAAAAATTTGGTTTGCACACTTGGCATGAATTCAGATAATATGCATATTAAGAATATTATTATAAAAAATTGGTGTATTATTAAAGGTAATGCTGAAATGTCTGGCATTCTAGGGGATAAACCAGTGTTTGTTCAAAGAAATGACAATAGTTTAAAGTATATTTTGGGACAACATAATGTCAGCAAGTCAAATACCAACACAGTTAAGAAGGGTATGCACTGTTGCAATGATTGCAACATGTGCAGATATATTTCCGTTGGTCCGTATATTTCAGTAGCCACCTCGGATAGGATTTTTGCAGTTCCAGGCTATGCTAACTGTCGGAGTGCTGGTATAGTTTACATAGCCTTGTGTTCATCATGTCCCGCATTTTATGTGGGCATGACTACCAGAGAACTTAGAACACGCATAAGAGAGCATTTGTATTGTATTAAAATTAAAGATGATAATAATGCCCTCTATAAGCATTCACAGGTGTGTGCTGCTTTTCATAAATTTTTATTTTCCATTTTAGAAATTTGTTATCAAGATTTAAGGGGAGGAGATTTTAAAAATTTTCTGCTACAAAAGGAAGCCAAATGGCAAATAAGACTAAAAGCAGATCATTTACCTGGACTCAATGAGTCTATTAACATGAAATGTTTTTTAAAGAATCATAAATTAAAGGTAAACAAGAATAATGATTTAATCAGTTTACATATTTTATAAAGTAGTGTTGTGTGTATGCGTTTGGACACATGTATCATTTTTGTGTAGTGAGTGTATGGCTTTAAGTGTTAATTCATTAATTATAATGTGTTAATTATTTTCGCATTTAAGGAGTTTGTATGCTGAGTTATTTTATTCTGATGAAGTCTACGGACGAAAGCGTTTCTTGGTGTCATACTGTTACTTCGTTGTCTACTACAGCTGCTTTTTGCCTTGTTTTTGGTTTTTATTTGTCTGAGTTGTGGTACTTTGAGTTACTAATTGTGAAATACACCTTTGGGGAAGATGTACTTCAGTAATGTCCGTGGCGTTTACTATAACTGTGTAGTGTAGTTAGGTAGGGGTTCTACTCCCAGACATGACAGGTGTGTGTGTGTGTGTGTGTGTGTGTGTGTGTGTGTGTGTGTGTGTGTGTGTGTGTGTGTGTGTGTGTGTGTGTGTGTTTGTAACTCATATCCTGTGTAGAGGTGGGTGTGGGCAATGTGGAGGGATTTTGCTTATTTCATTTATGGTGGCCCTAATATATATCACAATGTCAACCATACAGGGATAACAGATGTAAATTAGCTGAGAGGCTGAGGTGCAAAGCCATACCCATACATGTGACATCAAGGCCAGCCAGTCACAGTTAGCAACCCCACTGTACCTTCACATGTGACTCACAATGGACATACCATGCCTGACAACATATCCTGTATGGAGAGATGACACTGACATCAGGGAATGCTGTTAGCATGCTATCAATGCAGGTGCAGGGTAAACCTGCTGACCATTACCAGTCCCTGCCACAGGTAGGCAAGACTGGCACATCTGATGATAATCTGTGTTCGCAGCATGGGCCAGACACTCCAGGTACAGTTCCATGTGTCACTGTACATGCATGTGGGAGGTGTGCACATCCTAGACACCATCCAAGTCATGGACTAGGGAACACATACATGGCAAGTGATGCAGAGCATTGGCCACACACAATAGTCACCCATGTGACTGGATGAAGGATGCAATACCCACCTGTGTGGGTAAATGCAGAAGCTACAGGCCTGAGCCACAATGCAGACCATTGTCATGTGGCCTGATGCCAAGGTATACCCATCGCCTACCCTTGTACAGCCTGCTGGCACTATTGACCACCGCACACCTATGCAGACATGCACCCATGCATGTCAGAACTGGCACCCTGTGTGTTTGTGTGTGTGTGTTGTATAGTGCGTATGTCCACATCCACACTCACTATACCCCACAGGGCACAGAGAAGCATGCTGTCTGATGTCTGACACCCCCTCATACTCACTGCCCATACAACCTCCGTATGACCCGTGTGGTGCATATGTTACCTGCACATTGATGTGTTGTGGCAATCCCACTAGTGATGAGTTGCACTCCTGGCCCTGCCAAGTGTGTTAATGTGTGTGCATCTCTGTGTGAGTGTGCCTGTGTTGACGCTGGCACCTGTTCATGCAGACAGGCACTTGTATGTCACCTACTGTATATCTACTATATCCCTGTTGCAGATGTCACTCAGCATCACATATATGTTCCGAGTGCTCCCCACCAGATAACCCATGTGGCGCATCCAATAACTGCATCAAACTGTGATAGCACTACATAGCTGTTGGGGGATTGATACCCTGTGCTGGTAGGTTTGTGATACAAACATGCTTCAGTTTTACCCTCCCACCCCTCTCTGACATGTATTCGCCTTAGTCTGCCTCCCCCACTCCCTCTCTGGTGGAAGTGGAGGCACACACCAGCATTGCTTAGGCAGCAGCATGTGTATTTTAAGTGATGTTCATGATCAGCTGATGGCCTCTGCATGAATTTCAACCCTCCCCTTGCTGATTGCATGTGGAACAGCTGTGGTAACATTCCCATAGCCATTTGCATGGAAACACACTCCAATATCTGGGAACATCATGGTGGTGTTGGCCCTTATCTGGCACTGTGAGCAGGAACTAGATTTGTCATTTGTCAAACAGCATCCCAGATGGGTTGGGGATTTACCTCTAACAACATACACTGTGGAAAGAGGGCAACAAACAGGAGGGGGATGTGCCTGACCTGACTACAGACTGTAAGTGCTGCTATACTGTATATGGATTAATGTTGGTTTAACAGTGTTTGTCTCGATATGCCTGTCATACATGTCGCAATACTTGCCATGTCAGTTCCATGTATATGAGGAATCCCCATCTGCAGGGTGATCTGCAGACTGGGCAGTGTGTTGTGCCTTTGGTTTCATGTGTCACCCATGGAGCATCTATCTGTGGAATGCAGAAGGTAGTGTGAGGATTGCAGTCTGTAGATGGTGAAGGCCATGACAGTTACTGACTACATATCCCTCATTGGACATATGTTGTAACAAACCCCATTACAATGGTAGATTTATGAGGGTATCACAGCAACATGTCTATACTGTCCCTGTGTATGTGCTGTCAGCCACACCTCTGTCAACCTTTGTACATATGTCGTGCATGAAGTGGTGCATATGTGCTGTACACCATAAATAGTGTCATCATATCTGATAAGCCAGTCATATATCAGATTGCTACACGTAATGTACAGTAGGGCTTACATTTCATGCCATAACCTGGACATTCTGTGGATGTTTGTACAGTACTGAGGTCTGTGTAGTGATGATGAATGTCGGCAGTGTGTGTATTGTTAATATGTACTTTGGCCTGTGTACAGACTGTGGTAGATGTCATTGTTCTAGCTCCCCTTCTATCTGATGTTACATGCTGCTCCACTGTATGGTACCGTTTTGCCGTACATGTTTGTAGGGCCATACACACACACATGTCCCATACCACAGACAGCCATCAGACCAAACAGTGTAGCATGAGTGGCACATATGAGGATGGTGTAGAACAGATAGTCCATATACTGTACTATTATGCTAGCGTACCATATGTGGCTGTGGCTGTGTTCTCATTGGTTGTGGTTATGCACTTTCACACAGGTGTATCCTACTCTGTGCTGTGACATGGCTGTCAAGCCTGCTATATATGCAGGTACTGTACAATGATATCCTTAATATGTCTGTCAGTAGCCAATGGCACACATGTTATGAGCAGATGTCACCTTCCACACACACCATGTCTGTGAAGACAATCCCAATGACAGTAGCAATAGTCTATTAGTATACCTGCTATACATATCTGACATCCCCTTGCACTGTGACTTTGGGACTATAGGGGCTGGAGCAGGGCTACACTCCATGTCCAGGACATATGGTGGAAATATATGGACATGTACTTATCCAGATAGCCATATATATATATATATATATATATATATATATATATATATATATATATATATATATATATATATATATATATATAATATGTATATATATATATATATATATATATATATATATATATATACACATGAGTACACGTGTAGTACTTCCAAGTACCACTGTCATGGCAACCACCCACTATGAATCCCTACATCATGTTGGCGTATTCCCTGTACATTCTCTGTGTGATGGACATCCTTCCTGTGTGTGGGCATCAATGTTATAGACAGCAGGTAGCAATACCTCTTACAGGAGAACCTGCACACTCAGGGCAGCCATATATATGTAGGAGGATCAGGACATACAGACAGACTGTGAGTAGAGTGGTGTTATGCTTTGTAGGGTACTAGTGTTACAGGGTGTGTGTGTGTACATACTAGTTTACCTTGGAATGCAGTCTGTCTGCATAGCTCACTACTGTGGGCCTATCTTCTTGCTGGACAGAGGTGTGCCTATAATGTGTTGTCTGTCCACCACACAGGTCTTGTGTCAGATATTACACTGGCAGTGTGTGTGTTGTGTGCTATCTGTACATGGCTACATCCATTTGTGTTCCTGATGTCTTATTCCTGTATAAGGGTATGTTGCAACACATCCTGTAATACCAGCAAGTTCCAGGGTGTGTAACAGCAATATTGCGAGTATGACCCTGTGTTCCTGCCTTTGTCCTCCATATATATGGCAGACTTTATCCTGCTGTGATATGGTTAGGGGTTGTTAGGTAATGGCCTATCATTAATTACTGCTAGCATTCCTGCTATCATTCCAGTCATAACGTGGACTCCCACAACATTTGTTGGTCAGGGTCCATACATGTGACAGATACATTGACATTGCCATAAGTAATGAATGTCCCCTTAGGGCTTGACTACAGGGTGTAATTGGAGGCTGCTGAACTACATCCGATATTGTTGATTGTTATTTATCTTACAGGCAAATTCTTTGTCTACTGTTGTACGAACTGAAGGGCTTGGCCTGGACACCATAGTATGTTATATATCCGCACTGTCTGCATCTACTGTTTTGTGTGGGCCTTGCATCCATCACTGGTTATATATATCAAATTCTATGTGCTGTCAGCAATGGCATACATTATTGTATGGTACACAAATAAAGGTTGTCTGTGTATACATACCTGTGTGCAGTGTCATGTCCTTTGAATTGTGAGTGGGTATATGTGTAATGTAAGTATTCCCTTTGTGGGGCTGGTTGCCACACTACACATGTCACAGGTACTAGTTACAGGGCTTGTGGCTGAGGGATATACATTGCACCCAGTACATCCACACTACTTCTACATATGTATGGCTACTAATACCCTTTGTCTGTGTATATGTACCCATATATCTCATATACATATATATATATATATATATATATATATATATATATATATATATATATATATATATATATATATATATATACCTACACGTGATTGTCAATGTATAGATGTGTGTGCATATCTGAACCGTTGTAATGTGTTCCCCATCAAAATTGTACATTCCCTGCGGTAGAATGGCTTTTCTGCATGATATGTTACAGATATTGCCCTGACATGTACAGGTGACTTGCATTACTGTTAGAGCATTGTAGCTGTGTTGTGGTGGGTCCTGACGTCAAGTACTGCATGTGCTGGATATTGGATTGCACCGCATATCCATTAGGGCTGGGGGGGGTTACATAGCAGTAATTACCAGGTGTCCCTCATGTGTGCCCCCACCCCCATTAACTGTGCTCATGGTCTGTTATGTTGTACATAGTGGGCCAGGATTCTGTTCCCATGTGGAAATCATATGCACATGTCTATCTGTGTATATATATATATATATATATATATATATATATATATATATATCGCTGCATACTTATATATGTGAAACCCCCATATATAGAGGGATAGAACTGGACATTGATATAGCTCTAGATATGTATATGTATTTATATGTATATGTGTATGTATGTAGATATATATATATATATAGATATAGATATAGATATGGATATATACACTGAACATATTTATCTATCTATGTACAGTTGCTGTTATATGGTTGTGAGTCATACATACACATACATATATATACCTATAGCTGTCTATCTGCCTACATTAACAGATATATATCTGTCCATATGTCCATGCATGTTCGGCTTATATGTGTGGCCTGTACCTCATTCTCTTGGCAATTGACATGGATGACCTTAGGACTGAGGTCAGTCATTCGTGCCGACACGTTCATGTTTCAGACTTATCATCTCCTTCAATATATGTGTTCTACTACATATAACTGTGCAACTAGCAATGTTTTAAATGTATTAGAGCAATATATGACAGATATCCCTATTTGTACCCACATTATGGCGCACTATGTCCGGGATTCATGCATTAAGAGGTTGTGTGGTGTGATATTACTACATTTCCTGTGCTGTTGACTGATTGTGCTGGATGATATGTATGTGAAATAAGAGGGTTATGTACATCTGCCATGGTTTACTGGTAAATCACGTAGTGTATGATGTGCAGGGTCCTGGGTTTGGGCCTTGAAGAGGCTGTATATTTTGTTGCTGGGCAGAACACCGGCTGTTGGATACAGAGTGAGTAAGGGACATTTGAGCAGATGTAGACGGGTGTGAGTGGGTGTGCATGGGTTTGCGCAGAGCTAAGCAATGCTAACCTTCGGCTGCATTTCCTTACACTCAGCTAGCTTCTACTTTGCATAATCTATGTAGGCAATGCTTACCCCCGCGCAAACACACATACACATGCTTATCTATGCTTACTACTTTTTTTTTTTGCGCTTACACCTGCTTACTAGTGCCTTAGTCATTATGACACTTCACATGTGCATTTAAGGCAGTACTCCTGTGCAAATATAAATGTTATTTAGTAGGTTATACAGCACAATGATGTTAATATATGGATTTCACATGGGAAATAGAATGTGCTGAAGTGGAACTCGAACCAGGAATGCATGCGCATTAGGCGGATGCTCTGGCCACTACACTATTGCTGTTTTGCTTCATTTGCATATGTCTACCATAATGTCATACCCATGTTCCCTTTCCCCGGCCCGGAGCATCACATACACAGCATCCATCCATTCCCAGTTGCTAGCCCTGCCATACCACACCTCCACACAATTCCCTATCTGCACATCTCGGTACTCCTCCAGTATACTGTCTCGACCCAAGCATCTTCAGGCTCTTCATCCGTTTAGTCCACGTATGTACCAGCCTTCCCTTGATCCTCCTCCGATACTGGTGGAGACATCGATGTGACCCACAATTGTTGGTTCATACCACCAGGGACGACCTGTTGTTGTGGTGTCAAGATTAGACCTAGCTGGTCTACACTGTTTCTCCTACTGGTAGCATCCTGCCAGGGTTTTGAGTAGCAGCGATTTGCTCAAACACCTGGCCAGCCTCATCTCCCGGCTCCATGGAATCAACACCCCAGGTGTGACATACTGTGCATGAGGCACGCTCACACACTCCCACAGTGTGTACCATAATATCATTATTCCCTTCAGTATTATGCAGGACTATTGTTCTCACAGTATGATTGGACAGACACTGTTCTGTGATGCACATAGACTGCTCATAATACTGTGGTTGAGCAATGGACACGTGTGCTGGTATTAATCTACACACTTATATACATTTCCTATACTGTTGGATGACTGTGCTGGATGATGTGTTTGTGATCACAGCAGCTGAATGTGTATCTGCCATGGCTTAGTGGAACTCACATCAACTATAGTGTGCAGGGTCGGAGGTTTGCAACCTGGCAGTGCAGATTATTTTGTTAATGGCCACGACAACAGCTTTTGGCTACAGAGTGATTACGGCACTGTAGAGCATTTGTAGGCAGGTATGCGCTGGTTTCCGTGAAGCTCAGCATTGCTGACCTCTGGTTGTGACGTCTTACACTGAGTTAGCTTCTACATTGCTTCAGCAGTGTGGTAATTGCATACCATTGGCCAAACATGCTTACACCCACTTGCTCCAGCATACACATGGGTGATTTTGTGTATTTAGTTCACATTTTTCGACTGGGACAATCTGACTGTATGCTTGTCCATTGTCAGCAGTGGCCCGGAGAGTAGAGCTCCATAGTGACCCCAGCTACTTATTCCAATTAATACTGAGGTGTTCACATTCATAGACGGTAACAGATGTAACATAGCTACGTCCCCCATTCTTCATGTTTACATTAACATATCGGTATTATCCATGCTTAGATCAGGTTTACATGTCAGGTATGACTGCTTGACAAAGGTCAGTTTAAGGTGAAGTTGGATTCCTGTTTGACAGTTCTGGATAGGTTACATGCAGGTATTCGGGCTAGGTGTAGTTATTCCATACCTGTATGGTACAGTAGAGGAGAATAGTGAAGGAGTAGGTAGGTAGGTAGTGGGGGTGATATTGTAACTGTATAGCAGCTTGTAGGAATAATTGGATAGGGAGCAATAGGGAAGGTTTGTCGTATGTTGGGGTTTGTATGCAAGGCAGGACAAGAGATGTCGGTTTCACTAGTTGATGTAGTGGTATACAGTGCAAGTTGGGGGGAAGGGTTTCACAAGGTGGCGAGCCTGAGCTGATCCAAGTGTGCTTGTGGTGTTCCTTCATGTGTTATTTACATGTGTCCTGTGGACAGCCGAGATAATACATGTGGATTCTGGGTTCCAGATACTAGCAATATAGTGGGGGAAGAGGGTGTCACTTACATGTAACTTTAAACATTAATAGAAATGGAACAGGGGTTGATAGGTACATAGTGTGCATGGGGCACAAAGGGGGAGTTAGTAGGAGAATTATCCAGGGATGTGCAGGACGACTGCAGGGAAGGTCCACAGCTGGCCATGTCATCTACGACAACAGCTGTGCATATACACTGCATTTGGTGTTTGCGTTGGACACTCACACCTCTGGGTGGAGGTGAGGACTACAATAATAACTTGTGATGCCAATTAGATCGGCTTACATGCTTACAGTGGGGTGTTGCGACCATGTGTTCTTAGGTGTTATGTAGTGAGTTATGCAACAACACATATGGTTATACCATAGTTTGCCATGTAAAATGGACTGTGCTGTCGTGGGAACTATATCGGGAATTGCTGCCCATTAGTTGAAAGCATACCTGTCAACTGTACAGTTTCCGCAGACTATCCAGAGTTCTGCTTCATAGGTTTGGTGTGTTCCTCTTACAATCTGCACCTGTCTGGCAAACACTTGCGAACTGAAGTCATTAAATAAAGACAAGTATTTGAGTTTAAGACTCCACATCCTTCAGAAAAGTCATGCTAATGCATAGCCTATTATTCTATGAGCTTTCTAAGTTTGGAAGTGGAATATTTAATATCTGTCCCTATTTGTCCCCCCAACAGTTTAGGTTTTGTCCAGAGGTTTTGCTCTAAGAGGTTGGGAGGTATGGGTGGAAGCTCTGCCCAATTCGCAATATTACTTACATCCCCAGGGTGGTCAGAATACAACTGTGCCAGCCAACACCTGCATGTCTAGGCCCATAAGTGCATACCCATACTTCCCCCACCTGCCCCTCCTCTACAGCACTCATCCTTACTGTGGGTGCAGGTGGGGTCTAAAAACACCACTGCACACTGCTGACTCTCCACATCTCGGGACCCATGTTGTACGTTGTCTCGACCCATGAGTCATCAGGCTTGCCCAACCTTGTAGTCCGTGTACGTACACAGCCTGGTTAGATAAATCATTACAGGGACTGACTCTGATCATCATCAATTTTTGGGGTGTCTCACAAGGGACATTGATGTCTTTGTTTCAAGATTAGACTTGGCGGGTGTCTCCCACTGGTAGTATCCTGCCTGTAGTCTGGGAAGCAGTGGTGTGTTTACTTGTATTGTGTGTTTGTATGTGTCACCTGTCTAGCTGGAGGGGTTGATGCTACGTGTTACACGTTTGTTGATTGGACCCCTCACCCACATTAGCACGGCCTGTGAACATATGTAATTCTTAACTGCTGTATCATATCCTAGCTATATATATATATGTGTATGTTTACACACACACAGGCACACACACACACATATATATATATATATATATATATATGTATATATCTACATATCTATATACATGTATATATATATATATATATATATATATATATATATATATATATATATATATATATATATATATATATATATATATATATATATATATATATATATATATAACTACATATGGATGTATGGGTGTCCGCATATGTATATATCTATATGTGGGTATTTAATTATATTCTGTCTATGTATGTATACATTTTTACTAGGGAGAGGTACATCTCCATGCATGTATAGGTATTTATACACACACACCTCTACATTTTTACATCTACATCTGGTTATTCCATTCTTTGCCATGTACAATAGACTGTGCTGCAGTGGGACTCATAGCGGGAGTGGCTGCCCATTGGGCGGCGGCTCTGGCCAATGAACACTATTGCTCATATCACTGGAGCGGTCCAAATAGACCCACTCCAGCAAACACTTGCATGCCTAGACCCATAATTACATACCCATAGTTCCCCCACCTGCACCTCCTCTACAGCACACATCCTTATTTTGGGAGCAGGTCAGATCTAAACACACCACTACACACTGCCCACTCTCCACTTCACGGGACCCATCTCGTATGTTGTCTCTACCCATGGGTCATTAGGCTTTCCCACCCTTGTAGTCCGGGTATGTACACACCCTGCCTTGATAGCTCATTGCAATTTTTGGGGTGTCCCTCAAGGAACACTCCTGTCTCTGTTCCAAGATTAGACTTCACTGGTCCACTGTGCCCCCCCCCCCCCAGTTGTATCCCGATTGTGGTCTGGGGAGCAGTGGATTGTTTACATTGTTTGTGGGTTTGTTTGTATATTTCCTCTGTCCGGCTGGGAGGGGGTTCATGCTACGTGTTACATGTTTCTTGCTTGGGCCCCTCACCTCCATTGGCATGGCCTGTGAACATATGTCATTCTTAGGTGCTGTATCTTATCATAGTTATATATCTGTGTATATCTACACACACACACACACACACACACACACACACACACACACACACACACACACACACACATATATATATTTATATGTATATGTCTGCATACATATATATATATATTATATATATATATATTATATCTATATATATATATATATATATATATATATATATATATATATATATATATCTCGCTGTATATATATCTAACGACATCTGGATGTATGGGTGTCTGCATATGTATATCTGTATTTGTGGGTATTTATTTAAATGTCTATGTATGTATGTATACATTTGTACTGCAGATAGTGGAGGTATATATCTATATAGTTATGAGTATTCATACAAACACATATTCCTCTAATTCGTTAGCTACATATCCGGTAATGTTGACTGGTATTGCTGGATACTGTGTTTCATGTGCATACCGGCCAACCTTGTGTGCCACGTATGCTTTGTGATACCTACGACTGACTCTGTTAGTGTACACAGACCCACACGTGACACCGGCAGTTGGATACGGTGTGCTTAAGGCACTTTCAAGCGGTTGTGAGCGGGTGTGCAGAGGTTAGCACTGCTGACTTCCAGTCACAGTGTGTTACATGCAGTTAGCATCTCCTTTGCTTGATCTGTCTCAGCGGTGCTTCACCCAGCCCAAATGCACTTGCACACACTTACTATTGCTTACATATGCTTACTACTACTTATCTGTGCTTACGCCTGCTAACTGCTGACTTATTCATTATGGTACTGACTCTTCACATGTGCATTTCATGAAGTACTCCAGTTCACATTTAAATGTTATTTGGTAGGTTATACAGCAATAAAATGTACATAAATGTTGATATACAGATTACACATGGAAAATGGTATGTGCTACAGTGGGACTCAAGCCGTGAATCCCTCCTCGTTAGGCGGATGCTCTGACCACTGTGCTATTGCTGTGCTGCTTCATTTGCTATATCTTCCTTGTTATCCTCTTCAGCCTTTTATGCTGCTTTACCCATAGCTAAACGATGGGCAAACCCAAGCACCTACGGTTAACTGTATTTGGAGTTTTAAATACATTACTGCAAGGGTTTCTTCGTGTTTCTTTTCAGTGTACTGTTGCTGTTGAACACATGGGGACTGTTGGTGGGGATATCCAGACACTTATGAGCGGTCTCGCTCTTTATGTGCACATTCTTCTGTTCTTCTTTGCAGGGGCATGTTTATTCTGTGAGGTCTGCTCTCAGACATGCCCCCTTCACTCGTCCATGTTCTGTGTAGCATTAGGTGTTCAGGCAGCGCGCCTTCCTTAATATGCATGGTGCGCTGCCGTCCTCCTCTTAGACTGTCACTTCCGTGCAGGACTAGATTAGTCCTGCATGGAGGATTAGTGAATCTGAGGGAATGGTGACAATAAAAATCATAAAATATAGCACATCCAGGATGAATGAAAAGGACATACATGGGCCTAAAGGTATAGTTGCAAGGTATTGTAATTAATGACAGATGTGAAGCATATAATGAAATGGGTCTCATGGATAAAAATAATTTAATTCAGGAAATTTATGATACAAAGGAATTATAGTCCCAATAGATAAGAAGGTTGATAAACGTAATTCATATATGTGCACAGTGATATCTTTGTCATATGTGTCCTCAAAATATTTCATTCATGTTGCTTGCTGAAAGAATCAAAAAATAAGATCAAATAGATATATGCAATATGCAATTTGCCTATCTCTAAGGTAAATCAACCAAGGCTAACTGCTTGTTTTACAACACATAATAGAAGAGCACACTCTTTTCAGGAAACAAATGGTAGATTACTTATTTATTCATACAAAGCAGGATAAAGCTATGGGCTATCCTATTAAATAGGTATTCTGAAAAGATCTAATAATGGAGCTACATAATAATAACACAGCTCCATATTGGAATTTTGAGACTCTTCAATGTGATTCCCAAACTTCTGAAAAAATGTGTGTGATCCTTGGAATATTGTTATGGGCAAAACGTGCTGTTATACCTAAAATGTGTTTTTCATAGGGAGCTATACCCCTGTACCGAGAATTGTTCTTACAGTCCTGGAACATGCAATGAGAACCATACTAACACAGCCCTAGTTAAAGTACATTCTAGAAATGAGTATACAGACAGGTTTCTGACAAGCAAATATATGAAATGGCATGCACCCCAGCTCTATAGCTCTTTATTATTTACATCAATGGAACAAATGAGAAACATAAACAAAAAAGAAGCCATGCCTATACTAAACAGAACAGATATTCCAATAATGGGATACGCTGATAATTTATTATTGCTAATGTTGAGCTTACCAGCAATGTGAATTAAGAGAAAAGGCAATGGAAAATATAGCCATGGAGCATATACTAAGGATAAACTTGACTATGAGAAAACATGAACATATGCATCTATTAGGGGAAACAAGAATGGACAAGTACACTATTATAAATATTTATGGACAATTCATACCTCTAACAACCTATGGTCAAAACAAAAAGCAGTCTGTGGGTTAAAAAAAGGTTCTGCAAAAAATATTGTGGTTTTGGTAGAAAAAAAACAAATAGACAAGACACAATAAAATGGAAGGAGTAAGATCTAAAATTTCAAGTATAATCCCATACGAGTAGAGGCTTGTATATGCAAATCAAATAATAAGTTGCTTAGAAGTATAGAAGATGTTGTGGTATTTATTAAATCTTCTAAAATAATGTCCTGTTTTTTTATCTGTGAAGTGAGTTGCATTTAGATTAAGAGAAACTATATTTGATTTAAAATTTGTTTCCAGTTTGTTCAGGTATATGAAAACCAGAAGAAAGCATAATGAAACAAATGTTACTCAAAAGTCAGAAGTAGAAAGCAAATTTTAGATACGCCACCAAGATACAAAAAAATGACAAAAACGATTTTTGGTAGACATGGGTTAATTATTTAGAACATTATTTGCAAAAGAACATGGTGGGTGGGGGGGGGGGGTTGCAGTGACTTGCAACTGCAACACAATGAGATGGAGATTTGAGTCCTGGGAGATAAACAAGGTAGCCATTAACTATGTAAGTCTGTGGGGAATCAGTGATCACATTCTCAATTAATGGAGTCAAGCTTCTATGACATAACCATTTCTGGTGTCTGATGTGCTGGCTTACAATGTCAAGGTGTGATATGGTCCATGGCAGGGAAAAGACAGAACTAGGAGACTGTTAGTGTTCACCCTGATAGGACATGCCATGCGTTCTTCCTAAAGATTATCATGGACACAAATTGGGGGGTGCCTACAACCTGGGGTGCCAGGGTGTGTGTGTGTGTGTGTGTGTGTGTGTGTGTGTGTGTGTGTGTGTGTGTGTGTGTGTGTGTGTGTGTGTGTTCAGAGGTAATAGGAAGGGGTAGAACTCTGAAAACATGCATGTGCAGCTTGATGACATATCTCAAGTGTTGGGACAAAGGAATGCTGTTGCCCACCACCTGGACAACTCCTATGATTGAGAGTGGCAGTATGTGTATTCCCAGGTGACAGTGATGCCATCTCTGTAACAGCCTTTGTTGTCTGAATTGGAATGGTCTGTGGTTGACTTCCTAGCATCTGAACCCTCCCAGATCCATTGTAGCTATGGCCACCGTAGGTAGAACTGATGTTGGTTTTAATGTATCTCATGATGGCAACATTTTCCACCAGCAATCTTAACACAGTAATTTGCTGTCCATCTCCATACTCTGTGCCACTGTGTGATTGATGAATATTATCCCATAATGCAAGGAGCAAATGTACCAATTCACAATGCTGTAGGTATAAGATGATTGTGTCTGGATCACTTACCTGAACACCCACTTATTAATGCTGAGTCTCACTGCCATATCAGGGAAGATACTGGAGTCATAGTGGCACCTAATCGCCCTCCCCCATAATTTAGTTTTGTGATAGTTATGTGTACCTCAGAGGTGGAACATGTGAGGGACTGTCAGGTAGCTGTTTGTACTGTCCTGATGAAGCTACATGTTCGGTGTGTACTTCTATAAGGGCCTCTGTAAAGGTGGATATGGGTAACCCCTTCCTCCTGTGGTTCTACAGACAGTGCCACTGTGTCATCAGATCATGCCACTTTCATCTTGCTGTTACCATCAGTTACTAGTGTCCTGCTAATGTCATCCTTATATGACCTTTTGTACTGGATCCTCCACCAGTGTGGAACTTTTGAAAGCAGGAGCACACATATTGCTATTGTCTGGCCACACTCACACATACACATACCCCTATAACTACATGAATATACACCTATAGCATACTTTGATACACATAACTTGTCATAGAGTTTGTTGCAGTTGGAGAGCAGATAGGCATGAAGTGATTAAACTACTGGGCTAGCTAGTCCAGCAGTTTAATCTGTTGACAATAAGTTTATTACAGAAGCTATTAGAAATAAATAGAAAAGAATTTAGAATAACACCAAACTTTATTCTGATTTGGGGAAAAACACAGGAACGTTAAGACATTATTATAAAAATGCTGTGTGATCACAATGTTGAAAGAAGTGAAGGTACTTTTCTGCACTGATTGTACAAATATGCTGTGTTCATTAACAAAGGTCTTACTGTTTTTGTTCTTTCTGTGGTCAAGTGTTTTAATCTAAATGAACAATATTATAGCAACCTTGACAGACTGTTTTATATAGCATGCCTGTGCATCCTTTCATGTGCTAAAACTAAACGAAAGCTATGTAAAAGATTGGCCAAGCCTGTATTAACTATAAGAAACACATGTAACACTAATGCACTCAATAATTATTCTGTCAAATGTATTGGTTTCAAAATTCCTGTTTTTTGTTAAATGAAGATGTTCCTGGATGTAAAAGGGATAGTGATACTGATCTCTTCCTTAAAGGAAAATTCCACCTTAGAACTCAAAAAACATTTTTTTCTGTGTATTTTTGTTTTCTGAACTATTTTAATGCCTTAAAATCACTCCAAGTGCTTCCTTTGCAATTTTAATCCTTCAAAATGGTGGATGATAGGGTCTGCCTTGGTTTACATGATCTTGTTTTCTTGCTTTAATTCCTTCTTCTCAGAATACATTTCAAGTTCTCTTTATGAGTCATGCTATACATAAGGAAGTGGTGTTTCTCATGCCATTAAGATCGAATGGCAGGATTGTGAATCTTACATACCTTCTTTAACAGGGCTACTTCAATGTTTCTCTAACTGAGCCTCATTTATGTGTCTGTCAGAGCTTGTTCTTTGCTATAAATAGCTGTTAGCTACTTCCAGCAAAAAAGTAGGTAAATAGCAAGCTTTTATAAAGGGATTCTTTTATAGTTATAAAATAATTGAGTGAGGTTCCCCCATGCTCTCATGCTGTGGTGTGAAGATTTTCACTGCAGTAAATGATCCTTGCTGTACATTTACAGGTGACAAGTAGCAAGACTCCAAACTAAGTCTATCTGCTACTTCCCAATGCCTTCAGTGGAATTTTTTCTCTCTCATGAATGATGCAGAATTAAAATGTTCTTTACTAGATCCTTAATTATTTCTGTCATGTTCACCGCCCCCCATCCTTTTTTTCTAATTCATATTTTTTTTAAACTTTGGTAACCAGGAAAGTGAACTAGTCCCAGAACCCTTTTCAGCTATGACCTTGTCTGCATTTGCAAAGATAATAACAAGTAATAAATGCACTTACCAATACAAAGAAAAAAAATACTGACATAAAGACTGACAAAAATTGCATGTGCAACACATAGCCAATGTGTGACAGTAAATAAGTAAAACATTAAGCAATATTTACTAGAATGTATACATTAATAATGCCTAATTCTACTATGTTAAGTTTATTATAAATAAAGAATTGTATGTACCCATTTTGCTCACACACTCACACACACACACACACACACACACACACACAGTATGTGTGTGTGTGTGTGTGTGTGTGTGTGTGTGTGTGTATAGTACATGTGTACAAAAACATACAAGTATATGTATAAGTGAGAACTACATTATATGCCTGTGTGTGTACTTCATGTCCCTTATGAAAAACAAATCAAAATGGAATTTTTTATAACTGTATATATCTGTCTATACATAAACACATACACACATATATCTATAGCTATCTATCTCTCTCTCTCTCTCTCTATATATATATATATATATATATATATATATATATATATGTGTGTGTGTGTGTGTGTGTGTGTGTATGTATATGTGTGTGTGTGTGTGTGTGTGTGTGTGTGTGTGTGTGTGTGTGTGTGTGTGTGTGTGTGTGTGTGTGTATGTCTGTGTGTGTGTATGTGTGTGTGTGTGTGTGTGTGTGTGTGTGTGTGTGTGTGTGTGTGTGTGTGTGTGTGTGTGTGTGTATAAAAATGTATGTAGCATGTAGAATACTATATATGGGATGCAGTACTGTGTTTAAATGCATGTGTGACTGGCTGTGTATGTGCATTTAAACACAGTTAAGTATTTCTGATTTACTTTTCTTAATGTTTTTAATGCAAGAGCACATAGTAAATGTATGTTAAAGTAAATTCATCTGTATATTATCGTTGCCATCTATGGTCACATTTCCTTTGTGGGCTACAAAATGCTCATGTACTCTTAACAATGTAAGGACTGACTCAAAGTCAGTGGGAATCTCTTACCATGGATCTGCACATATGATTGCCACTTGTCTCTCTCTGCAGTTCTGTCCTTGGTGTGTAAGGGAGTGATTGAAAATAGTAAATGTGTTGATACTTTACAAGAAAAAAATATTTTCTGACTTTTCTCTAAATGTCACAGAAATCTTTGATATTAAATTTAAGTTATCTTAACATATAAACTATTATAAATAAACATTTAAAACATAGCATTTCAATATTGTGTTACTGCTTATGTAAATTTGTCAAAAGAGGTGACAACTGACTTTAAACCCCTGACTGATCTGTTTTGCTATGAAAGGGAAGTGTTAAGTTCTCCTGCTATCAACAATAAAAACTGTGGAAAACAGTTTCACAGCTTTCTGTCTTTTTTATATCAGATGCTGTGCTCCTGAAGTTAGTAGGATAAATTGTCCATCTAAGATTGACAGCAGTACCTGACAGGGTAAACTACAGATTTATCTGTGTCTACAGTATATCATGCAGACCAAGACGAATTCCATTGCAAAGTATGTGAGAAGTTGAGCTTAAAACAGTACGTGGGCTTTCCCTTCCTTTGATTCCAAAGCAAGGAAATGAAAGTTTTAAAAAGTACAAGCAGGTTACTAGTACCAGTACAATACTGGAACCATATTGTAGTGAGAAAAGAAATCTAAGAATTGAGTAAAACTGTAGGAGAGGGCAGAGTTTTCCTTTAACACCAGGAATTAAAATGGCATATTAAATTAAAATAAAGACTCAATGAATGTAAGAGCATTAGAAGTCTGAAAAAACATAACCCATTAACAACATTTAAATAATATTTTTATTATAGATTTTAATTTGTGTGTTTTTTATATATATTTGTATTTATTAAAATCATTGCTAGCATTACAGGTTTACACTGCAATGTCAACTATCATTTTTACTCTGAGGTGTCTTCACTGGGCAAGTGCTTATGGTCATATGACATGCAGCTTTTAAAAAACTGCTAATTGATGTTTTTTTTTTCTATAGAAGCCTTGTGTAATAAAGGAAAGGAATCGGTCAAACATTCCTATGCAGTGTCACCAGTGGAAGTGTTATTGCATGTTGTTTCATGGCGGAAAAAGCATTCCATGTGGTATCTTCTAACACTGATACAGTGCTATGTTTGAGGTTCTGGAACTTTGGGGGGTAAGGGAATATTATACTATCCCCAAGTCTGAATGACCTCAGAGGTCATATGTTTAAAACTGTTCTGAATATCTGCAAATATACTTTTCTTTTTTGGTCTTTTTTGTTACAGTCAACATTTTTGTTGACATTATTTTGGTGATTTTTTTTCCAAAGCATGATGCTTGTGTATTCATTATTATACCATGAATCTTTGTTATATTTGTGCTATCAGTCATAGATAAGTCATTTCACTGATAATCAAGAAAAAAATGTCCAGTACTATAAGCTTGAACAAAACTATTGAATAAGGCAGTCATTTAATCCAGCATTGAAAAGCACCTGAAAATGCTTTTGTAAGAGATGTCTACTAACAATAAAAAGGATATTACTGGAAAAGGCAAACTGTCAATCAAAAATAAAAAAGGGAATCACCCTAATCCATACCTGTCAAGTGTCCAGATTGTTGCCTCATATGTTTGGTCTGTTCTACATAAAATATTTTGTTTTCTGGCAAATCTTTGAGGACTGAAGTCACTAAATAATACATTTGGTTTCGGATTTGAATATCCTTTGGAAAATGAATGCTAAAGCAAACCCTTTCTAAGCTTATAAGAGAAATACTTAAAACATGTTCCCAATTTTGGTGGGTTTTCCACCAGTATTTCTTTGTTTTGTTCAGATTTCTTTCACTTACAGGTAGAGGGGTGTGCCGTACTCTCACTGTAAGATGGTAAATAGATAATAAAGCAGTAGGTGTTCTGGACACGGTGTATCTCCATAAATCACATGAAGGAGGCAACAATACTGATAAACAAAATGACAAAAGCAGGCAGCCCTTTTCTGACAAATTCAGAAGTATAAGAAATTATAAAATAATAATCATAGTGATACAGAAGCATTAGCAATGCAGAAAAATAATCAATATATGATGGAATTTTTTTGCAGTTTTTGAGTGTGGTTGTTGTTTAAACATACCATAAAATAGCTCTTCAAGATATAACCCCTTAAAGGAAAGCTCTACTTTAGAACTAAAACATGTTTTTTATTGCATCTTTGTTTTTTGGAGATATTTTAATGGCTTAAAACCATTCCAAGTGCTTCTTTTACAATTTTAATGCATTCCCTCAAAATGATGGATGGTGGGGCCTGCCTTGGTAATGTGATCTTGTTTTCTTGCTTTCATTCCTTCTTCCCAGAATACATTTCAAGTCCTCTTTGTATGAGTCATGCAAGACATAAGGAAGAGGTGTCATTTTCTCCTGGCATTACGACAGAATGGCAGAACTGTGAAGTACTGTCATCTAAACTCACCTTCTGTAACATAGCTACTTCTATGTTTCCCTGACTAAGCCTCATTTGTGTGTCTGTCAGAGCTTATTCTATCCTATAAATAGCTGTAAGCTACTTCCAGCAAAAGAAAGAAAGAAAGCAAATGGCAGGCTTTTGTAAAGAGATTATTTTGCAGTTCTAAAAGAATTGACAGACCTTCCCCACACTCTCATGCTGTGGTGTGAAAACTCTCACTGCAGTAAATGATCTCTGCTGTACATTTACAGATGACAAGTAGTAGGACTCCAAACTAAGTCTGTCTGATACTTTCCATTACCTTCAGTGGGAAGTTTTTTCTCCCTTACAAATAATGCAGAATTAAAATGTGCTTTACTAGTTCCTTAATTATTTCTGTCATGTTCACCCCCCCTTTTTTCTATTTCATATTTATTTATACTTTGGTAACCAGGAAGGTGAACTGGTCCCAGGACCCTTTTCAGCCACAACAAGGCTACATTGACAAAGATAATAACAAGTAATAAATGCACTTAGCAATACAAAGAAAAAAATACTAACATAAAGACATTGACAAAGACTGTGCATGCAACATATAGTCAATGTGTGACAGTGAATAAATAAAACATTAAGCAACATTTACTAGAATGTTTTCATTAATGGTACTTAACTCTACTAAAACTGCAGATGGAATGTGGAAAGTTTTGAAAGAGAAATTGTTTGAGTGCAAAAAGTTAAAAAAATGTTTAACATCAGGATCTAGGCATGCAACATCAGGGGGGTATATTTCCATAAGAACAAGATACCTGATTAAGGTGAGAGACAAAAAATATAAGAAATGGAAGAAAGGTTGAACTACAACTTTGAAAACAGAAATAAATGAGCTGTACAAACAGATTAAGCATAGTGTTAGACAAGATCAAGAAAATTATGAAGAAAATTTATATAAAGATATTGAGCATAATAGGAAACCTTTTTATAGATACATAAGATGTGGAAGGAGTAAAGATACATAAATTGATAAACTGTGTGCAGATTCTAAAATTTATTCTCAGACACAACAGATTATAGATATATTTACAAAATTTTACGCCAAACATTTTGGTTCCACAAAAGGGGTGGTAAGTTGTCCTAATGACATCCAGGTAACCCCAGATACTGGAATTGAATTAGATTATAATGAAAAAGAATTGTGCAAACTGGATACAAACAAAGCGCAGGGAGGAGATGGAATAAGTAACAATGACCTGAGAACACTTAAGCAAGAACTTACACTGCCATTACATCTATTATTCACCATGTCATATAAATATGGGGAGATTCCTCAAGATTGGAAACATGCACTTATTAAACCTGTCTTTAAGGGAAAGGGGAGTAGGACAAACCCAGAATCATACAGACCCTTAAGTCTACTTTCATGCTGTGGAAAAATAGTGGAGAAAGTAATACTGGATAAGTTATTGTCAGAACTGGATAGGTTGGGACTTGAAACCATATATCAGCATGCATATGTTGAAAACAGATCTATTACCACCTGTAACATGATGTTCTATAACAATATAATAACAGCTATGAATGAAAAATTGTTCTGTGATGTGATTTATATAGATTTAACTTCAGCATTTGACAGGGTCATGCACAAAACACTGATCAATAAATTAGTACAACTAGGTATTGATGTACTGTTAATAAGATGGATAGCTGCATGGCTTACAAATAGGACATGGCAAGTATCACACACCAACTGGACAGGTGAAATCCTTGGTTACAGTCAAGGTGTCCCACAGGGCTCTGTACTAGGCACTTACTTGTCTAGATTGTATCTTTCAGACCTTACTTTTTCATCTGAAGTGTTCTACAGTCTATATGCTGACGACCTGAAACTGGGCAAACTGATTACAAATGTTACAAATAAGGCATGTCTGCAAAATAATTTGACTAAATTGACCATTTGGCACAGGAGAATAATAGCTTGATAAATACATCAAAAACTAAGCATATGAGATTTGGGAGACATAAACTGAAAGGTGAATATTTAATACAGCACACAGTGATTGAAACTGTAGACTCATTTAAGGACCTGGGTATATGGGTAGATTCAGATGCGAATTTTTCTAATCATATCAACCAATTGGCAAATGTTAGTTATAGAACTATAGGTTGTATAAAAAGATTTATAAAGTCTAGGAAATCAAACATAATGAAGTCATTGTTTGTTAGTTACATTAGACCGAAACTTGAGTATCGAATAACAATATGGAAACCCTTATAGGAAAACAAGCATGAATTAACGGGAAAGAGTACAGCAGAAATATACTAAGAGCATCCATGGATGTGAAAATTGAAGTTATTATGAAAGACTAAAATATCTGAACTTGTACAGTGTCTCTTACAGATATCTAAGAGGAGATATTATTCAGGTATATAGGCCATTTAGAGACAACTACCTCTGGGAATGTGTGGGGTTATCAAAAAGTACCAGAGAATCATCAGATAACCTATGTAGAAGATTCTATAGCAATGAGAAGTGTACTAATTGGTTCTCTGACAGAGTAGCTGATGCTTGGAACAGACTACCAAATTACATTAAAGCAAGTACTAGTTTAGATATTTTTAAGAACAGCCTAGGCATTTATTATGGGAACAAGTGTTTTGGCATATTGGCAAGCTAGAAGGGCTTTAATGCCAGTGCTTAAAACATTTGTATGCACCCATATCGTATATATATATATATATATATATATATATATATATATATATAAATATATATGTATAATGCATGTGTGTGTATGTGTTTGTGTATATGTGTACGTGTATAAAGTACACGTGTACAAGAAGATATGAGTGTGTGTGTGTGTGTGTGTGTGTGTGTGTGTGTGTGTGTGTGTGTGTGTGTGTGTGTGTGTGTGTGCGTGCATATGTGTAATGGAGAACTAGATTATATGCCTGTCTGTATACTTCAAGAAATAAACAAAACAAGCCAAGAGTCAAACTGTCCAAAGTTTAAAAATGTTTAAAAGAACAACACACTCTACCAAAGCTTTCGAACCTTCACAGTTCTTTTTCAATGCATAGTATAATCAGTTAAAATCAGTTATCTTATACCAATTGCCAGCCTATCAAATTCACTTCACAGATCACATGTGCCCAATTAAGTATTATTTATTATTTATAAAACATACATGTGAATATAACTGATTATACTATGCATTGAGAAAGAACTGTGAAGTTAAGAAAGCTTTGCTACAGTGTGTTGTTCTATTAAATGGTTTTAAACCTTGGAAGGCTGGACTCTTGACTTGTTTTGTTTATTTCTTAGAGGATTTTACTTGGCATTTGGAATCCATTCAGCTACCTACAGGTGTTCTTTATTTGTGTCTGTGTACTTCATGATCTTTAAAGAAAAACAAATCAAAATGGAAATTTTGTGTAACTGCATATATGTGACTATCTCTATATCTATATGTAATCTATATATAGGTGTATATATATATATATATATATATATATATATATATATATATATATATATGGTTCCCCTTCAGAAGGTCGAATAGATGAAAGCTCGAAATGCATATGACCGAAGCCATATGCTCGAATTTCAGAAGCTCGATCTTCTGAAAGGGAAAAAAAAAAGTAACACAAAACAATGTTTCTGCAGGGGGGGCAAGCCCTCTCTGCACCCACCACACCCCCAGCTACTTATTTATACCAACTCTGAGATCGCACTACAGTGCAGAAAGGGAAATGTCCCATTCTACACAGTATGACGATCCCCATTGAGACAGTCGAGCTTCTGAAATTTTGAGCATATGGTCTTGACCATATGCATTTCGAGATTTCAGCCGTTCGACCTTCTGAAGGGAAACCATATATCGATTCCCTTCACAAGCTTCAAGTTTTAAAACTTCTAACTGCAAATGGTCGAGACCATAAGATCGAAGTTTTGAAACTTCAAACGTTTTAAATGGAGATCACAGTACAGCATGGAATGGGACATTTACTATTTACCTCACTGTATTTTAATCTCGGAGTTGGTATATTTATTTAGCAGGGGGTGTGGGTGTGCAGAGGAGTTGCCCTCCTGCAAAAACGTAAAAAAAAAAAATTTTTTTATTACTATTTCAAAGTTTCAAAACTTCGATCTTATGCTCTTGACCATTTGCAGTTCAAAGTTTTGACATTTTCAGCTTGTGAAGGAGCCCTGTATATACACATATATATATATATATATATATATATATATATATACACATATCTGTGTGTGTGTGTGTGTGTGTGTGTGTGTGTGTGTGTGTGTGTGTGTGTGTGCGCGTGTGTGTGTGCACCCATGCATATGTGCGCGCTTTTAAACACAGTTAAATACTTCTGATTTCATTGTTTTAATGTTTTTAATGCAAGAGCATATAGTAAACATATGTTATAGTAAATTCAGCTTTATATTATGGTTGCCATTAATGGTCGCATTTCCTTTGCGGACTGCAAAATGCTCATGCATTCTAATAATGTAAGGACTCACTCAAAGTCAGTGCGAATCTCTTACCATGGATCTGTGTGTTTCAGATATGCATCCCACTCTGGGAGGATGTCACAAAAAAGACCTTTTTATGAACATTATCAGTGCACCTAGTTGATAGGGTTGCCACTTGTCTGTCTGTCTACAGTTCTGTCCTGTGTTGGGGGGGGGGCTTAAAATTGGTAAATGTGCTGATACTTTACAAGAAAAAAATATTTTCTGACTTTTCTCTAAATGTCACAGAAATCATTGATACTACATTTAAAGTTATCTTAACATATAAACTATTATAAATAACCAACATTTAAAGCTTAGTAAATCATTGCTGCTTATGTAAATTTGTCAGAAGAGGTGACAACTGATCTAATTGCTTTGTTTTGCTATGAAAGTGGAGAATTAAGTTCTACTGCTCTTTGCAATAAAAACAGTGGAAAACTGTTCCACAGCTTTCTGTCTTTTTTATATCAGCTGCTGTGTTCCTGACATTAGCAAGATTAATTGTCCATCTAAGACTGACAGCAGTACCTGACAGGGTAAACTACAAATGTATCTATGTCTATGAGATGTCATGCAGGCAGAGACAAATTCCTCTCCAAAATATGTGAGAAGTTGAGGTTAAAAAAGTAGGTGTGCATTCCCTTTCTTTGACTCTGATGCAAGGAAATAAAAGTTTTAAAAAGCACAAGTGGGTTTCTGATACCTAAACAATACTGGAACCACATCGTAGGGAGAAAGGAAACCTAAAGATTGAGTTAAACTGTATGAGTGGTTGGAATTTTCCTTTGAAAAATAGAAACACGTACAGACTGAAAGCCTAGAGGAGTTAATTGCAATTATTGCTAGTCAAGGCTGTAATATGGTGGTTTAAGATATGTTATTCTGTGATCAATACCAACATTTAAATCTTAAAAGCATAAAAAGTGTGTTTTAACTCATTCTCATAGTTTTGTGCTTTAGGATTTATGCACTTTTCTACAGATTGCAATATCTGAGGAACTTAACAGACGCACAATATAACACAAAGTTCTAAAACTGTCCACAAAAGAAATCTGTGGAAAAAAAACTTACTGTACAACTAAAAATATACTTCTGTTATGATAAATACTGACACTCAGCCACTGTTTTAAAGCATCTGCATTCATGAAGAGTTGCTTGCATGTTCATTACAAGTCCACATTAAGGATTCCTAAGCACTGACAAATTTGTCAGGTAGATGGTGAATGGAAGTACTTCTTTGACGTGAAAGTGCTGTTTAATAACACTATGGTACATGTTGCTAAGCACTCCCAACTTCAGTCAGTCAATGCTGTCAGAAATTAAAGTGTTATGCGAAAACTCATGCTGACATGTTAGAAATGATGCTTTGGTCATATAAATTAATAGGCCAAAGTTAGTGTGTTAATGTTTTTTATCTTTATTACTCTTCAAAATCACTGGTTAAAAGCACAAAATGAATGGCTGTAATTGATAAGACATAAACATTTGATTGGTTATATGAAAATATCTTCCTGTGTTTGCATTGGTATGTTTAAATTCTGATTCAAAAAACCCATGTATGCTTTTTAAATTAGTGAGTGTAATTTTATATGACATTGAATGTAATTTGCTAAGTTAATTCAGGGTACACTTACTGTGATTTACAAAAGGATGTTGTCCTCTATAAGTCAGAACCAAGCCCACTTCAAATAAGTTTATTTCAACTTCTACATACAATCATGCATACAACATGCTGGTCATCACCAGTAGCCTAAGCTCAATATAAGTACTGCAAAAGAAAAACATTGTCACAGTGTTAAAATTTAATCAAGTTTATACTCAGATAAAAAAACACCAAATGAATGAACAACCTACTGAACAGAAAATGTTCATGATCTGATTTTTAAAAGATGTTATAAATTAAAACAGGTTTTGTCACAAGAGACAAGTGTTATAACCTGTTTAACAAATTAAATACATAAATTAACCCATTAGTCCTTGGAGACTTCACATAACTGACACATTGTTTTAATTTTATTACAGCAAATTTGTAAAGAAAATGCTCTAAATGTTTATCCGGGTAACTTTGTTTAAATACAGTACAAAATAATTGTAAGCAAATGATAGTCTACAAAATGTGTATATTATAATGATTCTAATATTCAGTATATAAATAATTTAGCTTTTGGAACTTCTTAAAACCATATTGACTCCATACTCCCAAAAGCAGTGACCCTTTCTTCCTTCCTAAGCTGTTTTGCATTCACTCATGCCATTTTATATAAAGACAGTTAATACGAAAGATGCAGAACATTAGTATTGCCGATAAGATGGTAACAAATTCATGCAGCTGCTAGGAAGAAAAGAATGTAACATAGCAGCAAATGTAGTCAAATTAGCAAAATTCAAATGGAAAACACACACTGTGGTTCTCAAAGGAAACAGCTTGTCAAGCAAGTAAAAAAAGAATACTAAAGATGTATAGATACAATGACGAAGAAGTACAGCAGATGTTTTCCTCACAGGAAGCAGCCTGTCAAGTCATTACAAATAGGAATGTTGAAGATATAAAGATACAAAGAGGAAGAAGAATGAGAAATGAATAGCATGGACCACAGGTCAGTCATGAGTGTGAAAGGAAGAAATCTGCACGGAAAACAGTTCTAGTCGAGACAGGTTCTGCAAACAAATATTGGCACTACATATGTGCGAGGAAATAGTGTAAATATGCATAATGGCCACAGACATTTTAAAAGAAGAAAATACAGAGAGTTCTTTTTCAGAGGATAACATATTCCCTAGAAATCAAAAACATCACTTACATGGTTGCAAAATGGCTAATGCTCGCAGATGAAGTTGCGTGACATAGTCCAAAGATAATTAACAATGTAACAGGATATATTTAGTGCAATAATAAATTAAGGTATCTAATGGTGAAAACTGTACTGACTGTAAAAGGAGAAGCATACCACCATGATGGTCATGTGACACACAAATCCCAATAGAGGGCATGTAAAATACCCACACATATGTGTGCCCACATGTGCATAGTCATACTGCTAAAGAAACTGCTGAAAGCCATTAAAATGGCTTCCCAGCAAAGTCCTACCAGTTTATAAAATTCATTTTTAAGGGAAGAAATGGATGTATAGTACAGTCAGAAAGAGGGAAGAACAAGCAGAGGCATACATACAAGGAGAAGGAAAGAGTAGGATGGGATAGGGAAAAAAGTTTTCTTTTTTTTTTTGTGGAATAGGTGCCTTTTTTAAGAAGGTAGGGGAGGAAGAAGTAAGGTAAATGTGTGAGCAGAAAAGAGTGTGTAGGAATGGTAAAAGGGGCAGTCAACCACACACACAACATAGACAAAGACCAACATGGGCAGTATTGACACAAAAGAGGGGACATAATGGAGAGAAACAGGCTGACACAGGGATGATATTCAGGAATGGGTAGGACTACAAAGGGGGGAAAAGAAACACAAAGAAGCACAATATGTTGTGGGAATGGTTCCTTTTCATGCTGCCCATGGCAGTACCCAGCCAGAGGTTAGTCACTTCTGCAACTGCCCTCCTCACTGGGTCCTGCCTCTCTTGGAATTCTGGGCAACACCAAACAGTGGTGCAACTGTACAAGTTGCACAAGGACATTCTCCATGAATCCAGTCGAATGTCAAGCATCAGTCCACCACCTTCATCATAACCATCTCCTCCAACTCTAGACAGGTAACATATTAGGACCTACTAACAGTATCTCCAGATGTTCAGGTAACATCCATCCTGTAACAGACAATAGAGGTCACTATAGAACCCTACAATTTGCCTCCTACTGGATGACCTTCACCACTCACTAGAGAGGCAGGCCTAGAGGCAGCTAGAGATTCAGCAGGAGATGGCAGAGTAGACTGAAGGGGTGGTGTCAATGACTGCACCAGAGACATAGCTGTGGATGACACTATGGAACATAATAAAATAAATGGAGAGCTGTAAACAATAAACATCAAATAAATATAAAGGAATGATAGTGTAAGGTCCCAACATAATACTGAAACAGAAAGAGATACAACAGGGAAAAACATCACTGAATCTGTGGAAGTCTAATAAGCATAAAATTACCTGGAAAATACAAAACTGCTGTTAGGTATGCAGTGATAATTTTGAGAACTTTTCTGACCAGGAAGACTATGGGGTATGGGGGCATTATAGGCAGTGGGTTGCATGGGACATTAACATATGAATTATATCAGGTAACATGACTCCTGTGTGTATGTCTGAGTACAATGCAGGTGTCAAAAGGTTGGCCTGCAGTAGCCATGGAAGGTGTGGAGAGATGCCTGTACTATTATGTATTATGGCAAAGGGACAAGGAAGTGCATTGTGGATACGGCTAACTAAATAAATGTCACAGGGATACATATTGATGTGCCAGTGGGAAGTAGCAACACCAGCAAAAACAGTGGCCTAAACAAGGGTGGTACTAAGTGTTTGGCAGACAAGGGATATTATATATGCCAGCCAGCAGTACCAGACAGAGTAGGTTAAAAGCTAGCAAGCCCCAGATATGCCATGTGTAAGTGGCATTACCATGAGGCTAGGTTTGGGCAGTGCCTGCAAGCTGGGAGGAAAGTTGACCAGTGCACCTGTAGGACTGGCCAGGCTGTGGCACAGCATGGCTGGGGACAAAATCAACTAGTGTGCAGTAGATCAAGGTATTCTGGAACATCAAGCTATTCCAGGAATATGATCCCTTATCTGTTAGAGTGGGTACCTCCCACAGGCTGGGTTGGTGGGACAGCACCTTCACCTGCATAGATAATGAAGGTGTATCCCAAGGTGGGCATTCCTTTGTGCAAAGGGTATCAGCCATAATCACAACATACTATTATTCAGAGAAATCTGTAGCTATGACAAGTATATACAGCTTTGAACCAAGGTCAGACGAATGCTAAAACCATGCTCTGTGGAAATATTCAAGACTTTGTCAGAATCTAGTGGTGCAGTGCCTGTGGCATCCTGTAAAAGAGGAACCAGTTCTCCACAGCATCTTCAAAAGCTGAAAAACATGAAAAAAATGACATTTTTCATAAAATATATGCCCTGCAATTGTCTTGAAAGTTTTAATTTGCATTACACTAAAATGCACTTGGTGTGGGTACCCACTGTAGAACTCAGGAGCTCCCTCCCAATTCTCTTCTTCAGTTTGTGAAGAAGGTCAAGGTGCCATCTCCTCAGGTCACTCTACTGCTCATCTGAGAGGCTGAGGCTAGTTTCAGCAGATATCGCCACAGGAAGATGCTAGATATCCACCTCATATGGGGGACCCTGATAAGAGGCCCTCAGGAAGTGAACCCAGTGGTCTTTATACATTATATACAGAAATATTCTTGACACCTTAGGGGACATCCTGAGAGCCCTACCACACTCAATATCCTCAGAGGCTATAGCAACTTCATAGGTCACATTCTAAAGGAATATGGTAGCTCATTAATTCATTCACATTATGGATGTGGCATGATGGAAGGTTGAGCTATTCTAGGCATATGATCCTTATATCTTGATGGAGAGATGAAACAGTGCAAAAGAAAAATGAAAAGAGAGAAATCTGTTTTTGTACTAAAGTCATCCTCAGCCCTTGGTGGGTACCTTCACATGGTGGGGCTGTTTTTAACTAAATCCCATCAAGGCCAAACTGATATATAGACTTTCATATGTCATGAAAAAAAAAGAAAGACAAAAGAAAGAGCTGGGAGGACTTATCCCCGGATAAAAAAAGTGCCCAGCCCTGGCAAAGGCACTATGGCTGAATGGTAATTAGTGCAAAGTCCTCTAGGAATAGAAGAGATCTTGCTGCTGCGTTGGGCCCTAATTCAATAGAGGGCCCCACTGTGGTAACAAAAAATAATAGTAAACAAAAAGTTTAAAAATTTACCAGCCAGAAAAGATGCCTGGAAACAAAGAAATGGATACTTGAGGACAAAAAAATAATTATGTTTTGTTTCTTCTATGCAACTAACCCAGAGCTCCTGAAAAGGGATTACACTGCAAGGGCAAGTAGAAAAAATACAGAAGAGAAAAATCATTGAAACAGCAAAAATGGCCAACATTAAAGATGCCAATTTAAGGTCATTAATTGACCAACTAAAAGCAGAACAATATGTAGATAAGAAAACAATGAATGGGTTGGAAAAGGAAACAAAAAAATGAAGTATTAAAAGTGAAAGAAAACAAATCCACAGATATTTGCAACATTAAAGAGAGAGAACTAGACCCCCCCCAAAAAAATGCAGACCTATACGGTGCAGTTTATAGTCAGAAAATAAATCAATATTAACTAATAATCATAAAACATAGTCAAAAATATTTGAAAGTGGGTCTAATTCTTTTGAATGAATTAACACTTTACCAAACATCAGAAAAGGGAACCTAGTACTTTGAAAATACACATCTCTGAAAATACACTGCACCAAAACTTAAACCACTGAAAAACACATGTACAAACCAAAATACTTCAACCATTAACTCACATACACACAACTATTTCAATCACAATTCAAGTAGTTTACCCAACAGCATGCAACGGTAAACAACACATACAATACTATGAAACACCCTGCAATATACTAATTAAAATACACATACACAACATGAACTTCCTCTTCACAATGTCAAAACACATACAATACCTTCTCACATAATAAATGTAGTTGCATTCACCTCTACTACAAAAATTTTAGAAAAACATCCAAACACAGATTATTAAATAAAAAACAACAAAAACACATTTTTCAGTATTTTTGCAGGGGGCAAGCTGCGCCCCTCACACTTCATGCAAATTATATATACCAACTCCAAGATCGCACTACAATGAAAAGGAGTGCAGATTTCCCGATCTTTACTGCAGTGCAATCTCAAACTATAACTACCAATGCTCTTACAGTAATTCTGCTGTTTCTAAATACTGCAACACCTACCTAATAACCTGGCATACCACAAAACAAGTCAGCAGCATGACCAGCTACATAAACAGTAAAGAACTTCTACCTGAACATCTCCCACAACTGGAACAACATTAACTATGTCAATCAAATGTAATCTGGTGAAATAAGCTTTTGGAAAACTGCACATTCGAAGTACTGGGTTTGCTTTCCTGATGTTCAGTAAAGTGTTAATTCATTCAAAAGAAGTAGACCTTTGAAAGTACATATAGGCAAAGACATGATGTTAGAAAACAGAATAGTAACACAGAGGTCTAATATAGTGACAAGAAAGTAGTTTGATACAGAAGGTGAAGGTTTTGAATGGGAATCCCAGAGGCAAAGGTCACTTCAGAATAGTGGTTTATTAAATAGGTACAGCTTGAAGATGTGACAATGCAGTAGTAGAGAAAATCACTCATTATTTCAATTAAAAGTTAAAAGCACTAAAGATGTCTCACAAAATGAAATGTTACAGCCATTTCAAAGTCAATGTATTTCCACGTACATGCAAAAAGAGCAGGAAACTCAAACCATAGAAAAAACTCTCAGTCAGGAAGAAAACAATTTAAAAAAGACCTGCTTGATTTGAAAGAAATGGATAAATGTAATAATACATATGAGAGACACTGGCAACCAAAACTGAAAAAGACATGGATTGTTAAACACTTAATAAGCCAAATGAATAAAGTAATTAGAACTATAAAGAGAGATCTATATGATGTAATAAAAATTAACAGAATAAATTATTGTACAACAAAATCAATAACAGACAAGCTATTAGCAAGAAAGTGTAAATTAGTAAAGGAAAATAACTGTGCAAATAGATTACCACCATGGAAACATTGACTAGAAACATTTGTGAAGCAGTTAAGAAAAGAAATATCATTATTGAAAGAATACAGGAAAATAAGTCAATCTAAAAATTATTAGAAAAGTGAAAGTGTTAAAACAAAAATACAACATCAAAACAGATTAGGATTGGTATTATACTACCTCTAACAATAAACTAAAAATCTCTGCACAAACTGAAAAATGTAGGAGATACACTGAGAAATATCAAGAAAGGATACAAAATTGTCTACAGATGACCCAAAGAAATTTTTAAAGGGAGTTAGGAAAGAAAAACAACAATAGTTGAGATACCACCAAGAAAAGAGGAAATTAATGCATTCTGAAAAAAAAATCTCTATGAGGATCCAGTTGAGCACAATAAGGAGGATGAGTGGTAAAAGAAGTAAAAGAACAATTAAGAGACTTTGCTATAGAAGATAGGCATTGGAATGAAGTAACTCCTACTGAGATGGAACTAAAGCTAAGAATGATTCCCAGATGGAAAATGCCAGGGCCAGATTCTGTACCTAACTTTTGGTTAAAGATATTCCCCGGGATTCATGAAGCTCGGCACAAGGACAAAGTTAGCCTTGCACCGATCATGCGGCATAGAGATGGTGCAGCAGCACCACATGAATATTAATAAACGTGTGCTGCCGCAACATCCACATGCATAGGAAACGTGCACAAGTGCAGGGGGTGTGCCTAAGCACTGCACGGAGGTGTGAATATGTCGGCTGCAGACGCGCAACCTAAAATGTTGACTAGTACAGCCTGCCTCTAATAATAATCACCCCTGTCAGTGTCCATGGATACTGAAATGTATGCAAAGCATACAAGACAGTTTTGTGAACACAAAAATAAAAAGCAAACACAAAGGCACGTAGCTGAATATTGAGTCCCCGTCCCTCGAACAAATGACATTTAAAACCCGTGCCCATATTCCATTGTAGTGTTGATTGTTATACCAAGTGGAAGCAAAATGCAGCATGTTGGCGCACCACTGCCCTTTGCTAAGCCTAGCCCAATGGTTAGGGTTACCACCTGTCCCACTTTGTGAGGGACAGTCCCTCTCTGGGCAGTTGTTTCCTTACCAAAACTATTAAAAATGTTAAATGTCCTGCGATTGTAGGACATAATTATGTCCCATATTTTATGTAATAGTTCCATAAAATAGTTAATTCTGTATCTAAACTACCTAAATGTTACAAGAAACAGAATAAGCAACTAAACCGCTAAAAGACTAAGCTGTCACTTAGGCATAAAAGTAAAGTACTCTCCTTTGTACTGACCGTG
>NC_056745.1:363833896-363951396 GCF_019279795.1 Protopterus annectens
GACGTATATATGTAGAGCTATCTGTGTGTATATCCACCAATAGTGAGATAGAGATATGCTTCTCCCTCGCTGTAGTACGAATGTATACATACAGAGAATGAATACAGATATATACCCACATATGAATATATACATATGCAGACAACCATAGACCTATATGTTAATAGATTATATATATATATATAATATATATATATATATATATATATATATATATATATATATATATATATATATAGCAAGATATGAATATACATGTATGCATACATATGCAGATATATCTGTATATATTAATGTGAATATATATATATATATATATATATATATATATATATATATATATATATATATATATATGTTACAGTAAATATACACATGTATATAGCTAGGATATGATACAGCAGTTATGGGTAACATATGTTCACAGGCCTGGCATATGTTGGTGGGAGGTCCAGTAAACAAAAGTGTAACACGTAGCATCACCCCGCACCCCTCCCCAGCTAGGCCAGCGAGACATACAGACACACAATAAAGGTAAATACACCACTGCTTCCTAGCCTACTGGCAGGAAACTACCTGTGGGAGAGATCTCAAGGTCTACATTTGAAACATAGACATCAATGTCCCTTGTGGGACACCAAAAATTAATGACCGGAGTCAGGCCCTGTAATGATTTATCCAACCAGGCTGTAGATGTACACAGACCAGTAGGTTGTGCAAGCCTGATAACACATGGGTCGACACAACATACGACATGGGTTCTGACATGGGGAGAGTGGGCAGTGTGTAGCGGTGTGTTTATACCCCACCTGCACCCACAGTAAGGATGAGTGCTGTAGAGGAGTGGCAGGTAGGGGAACTATGGGTATGCAATTATGGGCTTAGCCATGCAGATGTTGGCTGGCAGAGCCGTATTAGGACTGCCCCATGGATGTAAGTAATATTCCGATGTGGGCATACCAGATGCCCATACCTCCCAAACCCTAACAGCACATCCACTGGATACTCCATAAACCATTGGAGGAACACATAGGGACCATACCATAGAACTGTCCCAGATTACCAGGGACGTCCATGATTACAACTCAGAATCTAACTCTGTCCCACCTAAACCCCCCTAGAACTAGTGATATTAGGAGGAAAGGCAGTGGAATACACATAATGAATAATGCCAACATGTAAGAGTCATAAACAGCATGTACCTCAGACAATGTGTATGACTACATATGCTCTGGGTCTGTCAATGTGTCAGGTTAATAGCACCAAACTTCTTAATGTGTCCCTGATGTTGTTATGCAGTGTCCCTGATTCAGTGTTCATTCTTCCCCATTCATATGAGAGGTCTGATAGTGACAGAAAGAGCATATTCCCTGACTACCTTAGAAAGATGATAGAATAGGTTAGGGTTACCACCTGTCCACCTTTGCGAAGGGCAGCCCCCTTTGGGCAGTTGTGTCTTGCAAAATAATTGAAAATATGACAAATGTCCTGAGATTTTAGGACAACAATTTCCTATATTGTCTGTAGTAATTGCATAAAACAATTATTTTGTATCTGAAACACCTAAATGTTATAAGAAAGAGAATAAGCAACTATAATGCTACAAGAATAAGCTTTTATTTTGGCAAAACAGTGAAGTTCTTTCTTTTGTACTGGCTATGGGTATGTTTTACCCTGCAAAATCTGACGTTTCTACATAAAAGTCCCACCTTGGGAAATTGAAAAGGTGGCAACCCTATAATAGTTATGCGGTAGCATGACTCGGCCGATGGATGTGGGTCCCAAAATCCAATTACTTGTCTGTATTGAAGAGTCTTGGTTCCCATGTATCAGCCAGATGGGAGCAGATTGTAAGAGGAGCACACAAATAATATGAATAAATCACTGGACAGGCCGCCGATTCCGTACAAATGAATGAAATGGGAAACACCAGCGACACCTGCATTATGTATTGGTGTTGTTCTATGTAATCTCAAGACTCCCTCAGACAAACATGTGTCATTCCTACATGCAGACAGTTGTATATTGGCCGTATACATCATTCTGTGCATGTAATGTACATTAACACAACAGTACCTGTCCAATCATTATGTGTGAACAGTACTCATGCAAGGTGCTGTGTGCAACATCCTCATCATGATAAAGGTAAATGGGGTAACCATAGAGGGACAGGTAGTGTTGTGTGTACAACGGGGTCATCCTCATCATGTGTACCTGGACCATTTAGGAGTGATGTGCATACCAGGATCGTGCGCCTGAGGGACAGGGGTGAGTATAACAGGAGTATGTTGTGGTGCATATTACAAGGGTACATGTGTCCAGTGGGCACGTGTGTGAAATGGACAGCTATGTATAGGGCAGATGTTGTCCTAGGAGCTGATTGGCCTTATGTTTCCATAGGGTGAGGGTCGGATGTGGGGGAAGGAGTGCAGGTATGGCTGTGGAGGATAGGTAAGGTAGGATCACAGACAAGACAGCATACAGGGTTGGTATATGACACATGTGGGGGGATACACCTCGGACGGGGATGGGTGTTCAGCATTCATAAGCCCATGGGAACAGTGGGATGGAGGTCCCCAGCCATGGGCAGCCATCACTGCACCTAAACAACTGAAAAGGAGGCAGTGCTGGGGGCTGTCCAGGAGGGGCAACATCACCCTGTAAATGTGACACTCTGTCCTTGAGCTTGCATATCTGGCTTCGGAACCCCTTAGTGAGCCCTCAACACAACATGTCCTGAACCGCACAACAGCAGACATGTACCTGTCTGGTCCTGCTCCCAGGGGGGACATACCTCATCCTCAGTGGTGGTACCACCAGAAGGTGGTGCAGAGCCAACAGAGGTTGATGTCTAAAGCTGGGCCCCAGGTGTGCTGGTGCCCGGTACCATGATCAGCTGAAGTGGGACAGGAGGTTCTGCTGGGACCTCCCAACCCATTCAGCCTAAGGTGTTGTAGTTTAAACCCACATATGGCTTAGTGATAGACAACAGCATACAGGATTACCTACAACAGTATGCATAGATATCACCATCAACCCAACACAACAGATACAGTTATACATTTGCAGAGGGAGCACAACACATGCATATATACTGCATGCCATCTGTACAATGTGTAGTAGACGTGTGACCGCAGCTATGAACAGTTGCCCATTATTGGCTTGTCACTGGGAACCCCAGACAGTGTCTGTCATACCACTGATTCATGTGACATATGTCCAGTCAGGGATGCGATGGCAGTAACACATCCCTATCATCATGTACTGTCTGCAATCCTCACACTATGCTCCTGCAGTGCACAGATATGTGTTCAGTGAGTAACACAGGAAACAAATGGTCCCACACACTGACCAGTTCACAGATGGCCCTACAGATGGGGGTCCCTCACGAACAGAGTACTGTCATGTCTGTATTAAAACATGCAGATTAGCCATTACCACACACAACATGTTAAACAGGCAGTAGTCTCAACGCAGCATAGCTACACTTACATGCTGTAGTCATGTGTGGCACATCACCCTCCTGTCTTTAGGCTATTTCCCACTGTGTATGATGTTTGAGGTACATCCATATATCATCTGTGATGCCGTTTCAGAACACCACATCCAGGTACCACTCACAGCGACTGTCATGGCCAAATACTAACATGTTTTTCCTAGATAGTTTTATCATGTGAATGGCTATGGGAACACCATCACAGCTGTTCCCCATGCAATCAGCTAGAGGAGGACTGTAATAGGTGCAGAGGCCATCACCTGATCATGTCCATCACTTACAATACACATGCTGCTGCTGAGCAGGTGTACACCTCCACATCCACCAGAGAGTGTGTGGGTGGGACAGGCAAAGTACACCAGAGAAGGGCTTGGGGACCTAACCCTAAGCATCATCTGCCACATGCCTAACAGTACAGAGGTCAAAGCCCTGACTGACTAGTCATTACTATTACATGTGCATGACGTTACTACATGTGCCACAAAGCTGACATGTTGCTGTGCTGTAAGAACATATGTGTGTAGGTGAGAGACATCTGCAACAGAGCTATAGTAGACATACATTAGGTGTGGCACACATGCCTGTCCATGTGAACAGATGCCATTGTCACCACAACCACACTCTCTAATGGACTCGCAATGACACTCTTTGCCAGGGCCACAAATACACAACCTAACTACTTTGTTTGCAACACCGCAGTAATGCACAGGACTACATGCACCACAGGGGATATCTGGAGGTTCTATGGGCTAGGGAATGTGAAAGTGTTTGACATCTGTTGGTATGCCAATGAGGGTTATACTGGGAGTGGCTTTGGTTGGGAGCATCATAACCCACACGCAGACATGAGGTGCCAGTACTGACATGCATGTATGCATTGCTGCATGGGTGTGTAGTGGTTGACTGTGCAAGATGGCTGTACAAGGTTGGGTGAGGGGTACTCCTTGGCATCGTGTCAACTGATAATGGTGTGCAGTGCAAGGGTGTAGTGTCTGCAGTGTCCCACACAGATGGCTACTGCATGATCTGCCCTGACATCCTGGTTGCCAATGTGTATGGCCATAGCTTTGCAATGCATGCCATGTCTGTGTTTGATAGTCCTTCACATGGACATTGCCTGGGATGTGCATGTCCCACAATACTGTACAGTGACATGTACAGGTGTACCTGGTTTGGCAGGCACATGTTGTGTACACAGACTGTTATCCCTCAATATGCCAATTCTGTCCTGGTGTGGCGAAACCTGCTTATAGTGAGCAGGTCGGCCCTGCACCTGCATTGATAGTATGATACAGGTATTCCCTGGTGTCAGTGGCATTGGTCCATACAGGGCACATGTCTACAGCATTGTATGGCCTCTGTGGATCACATTTGATGGCACCACATATGTTGCAGGCATCCAGTGGGGAACATAGTGAAGGCACAATGTCCGCAAATATGCGCCTATTGTACCGCTGTACAGGGTGCCATGTCCTCTGCAGGCCACTGCATTCACACCATGCCTATGATCTGTCATCAATGTGCATGGCACTAGCAACATAGCGGGATATCCTAGGCACCTGTGTTTATGCATGGCACATGGGTGCAGGACATATACCAGGTACTAGTAGGGTTGCATACGTTGTTTACCAGGCCTTTTGCCAGATGTAGGGGTATGGCTTGCCAACACAGTCCCATGGCTGACTGACAGCTGTACTCCTTGTGAGGTGGCCATTGTGTCATAAGACGGACACCATATAGGAAAACTACAAAATCCACTCCCCAACATGTCCAATGGTAAAACACTCACAACCACCTCTACACAGGATCTGACAGACAAACACACACTTGCCATGTCCTGTATACGAACCCCTACCTACCGTATCACACTGCAGCAATACGCTTTTAGGGCATGCGCTATGGCAAATACTGGGTTACAGCACACATACAGGTGTAGACCTAGGTGGGTGACAACAGCAGGATTGACAGAGGTGGTCATGTGATTTGTACAGAGTGCATACAAAGCACTGTACTTGTCTCACGCAGGCAGACATACACACACACACACACACACACACACACACACACACACACACACACACACACACACACACACACCTGGTATGTCTGGGATTAGAACGCCGACCTAACTACTTTAGCACACTACAGCATTACGCAGTTACAGAACGTGCTACCCAGATTACTGGGTTACAGTACTCCCAGAGGTGTATTTCTAGGTGGGTGACATCATCAGTCTTGCCAAAGGTGGGTATAGGAATTGTATGGAGTGTGAGCAGTCTAAAAGCATTATTCAGTCCTCAGGGAGATGGAGACAACCACACACACACACAAACACACACACACACACACCAGTGGTGGGAACAGAACACCTGCTTATCTACAGATCACTATTATAATACTACTTAGTTACGAGTCACGCCACACAGACTACACATTTCAAGGCTGTCATTATGACCTTCTAGGAATGCGGACATCAACAGGGATGCTGGCAATTAAGATGTACATACCTGTGAACCTGTGTGTTTAAAGTAGTAATCCATCCTGACCTGGAGTATGCCCATCTGTGGAATGGACGACTATCACTATACAGAGATACAAGGGCCATGCCCATACACATACAGACACATAACTGATGCAAGGTACCACTGGGCAAGCTCACACACTTAGTAGCACAGGGCTGTTCAGAATGCACTATGTATCCATTTACACAAGGTTATACTGGGCATGCTCATACACTTAGTAGCACAGGGCTGTCTGGGATGCACTCTGATTCTAAACACGGAAGGCCACAGTGGCCATGCTATTACAGTTAGACATAAAGAACACATTGTAATGGACTCTGGTGTTAGTAGCTGTCATTGTTAGCAGGAATGCTGCTCTACATATATCTGACACCGGTCTTATACACAACATCTGCTGCTGTCCGTCACCTTAGATGTACCATCCTATACCAAGCACAATACCACCACTCACAGTGATGTCTTGCTAGGAGTGGCAACTGCTTGACCAACACAATGAGCCTTGCTAGGAGTGGCAACTGCTTGATCAACACAATGAGCCAATGTCCTGCTATAATTACGAGGTTGTCCAGTGTTTATCATTCTGGGATGACATGACTGACAGTAGACAGGCCTTTGACACATATCACATGCATCCATGATTCAAGGGAGTGGAGATAATACCTAAGTCGCATTCGCCCATATAGTGCCACTCCAAGGCAAATGTCCTAAACACAGGATAGCACCCTGACACCTAGAGGACAACTGCATTGTATGCTTATGCTAACTAGTGCTAAATATGTAGCATCCATACTCACAGCTGCTCACTGTAGATCCAGCAATGGGGAATACTGACATCTGTGCAGTGAGGAACACCTGGCTGAAGGCTCCGTAGTGCACAATAGCACTACCACCATATACCTCAGAACCAGACATGTGGGTCATAACACAGGTACGGACCACTCCAGGTGATGGTGTCCCCACGTACATAGAGACCACTCACATGTACTGACCGGTACTCCCACAAAAGGCATCACAGATGAGTCAGGTGCAGGACACAGTGTCAAATGCTGCATTCTAGGATGTAAACCTCAGACACCACCATACCCTCTGACCACCAACACACATCCATACATGTTGCAGGACATATAAGAGTGCACCACCATGTGACCCTTGACCAGTGGACTGTACCAAGCTCTACATCAACTGTGCAGAGTACCCATGTACTGACACAGTTGCATCATGTGTTATGCAATGCAATGATACCACTGTCTGTAACTAGGTCAGCTGTACACATGCCAGGGGCCCTCGGTTATTTACAGCATTAGCAGATGACTGTTGCTCTACACCAGTAAACACCCTCATGTTTGGATATGACATACATGTACCTGCCCTGGATATGTACATGCCACACACACACACAACATACATGTAAATAGCATAGCTGTTGTTGTCCTTTGTGCAGACAGGTGGCTACAGCCATTACACACATGCACATGGAATGTAGGTTCATGGCTGCTGAATGCTAACAGTACATAAGGTGTGATATCAATGTTGACCGAGGTAACATTCCCCCTGTACCGGTCACTCATTACACCTATCATATCATACAACAGTCTATGTGTCATGTATGTCATTACACATGTCCACCAATTGCAATGCCTACAAACATGCCCATATGACAGGATTGCAGGACCTACACACATGTATATGTAGTGGTGTGCATTCAGAGTTGCTGATGTATGCAGGTGACGTGTATCTTAATACATCATGCAGTTGTAATGCAGCTTCAACATTGCCAACTGTATATGGTGATATGCTGAATGTATGGAAAGATGTACCTCAGGTATGGACAGATGTGTGGAAATAACTAAGTGGTGGGGCATCTTTGCAGATGGATGCTTGCTGAGTACAGCTCACAGGTGTGTCACAAGCAGTCCTACAATAACCTGTGTAACCGGTAAGCAATGGTTTTGTTAATTGAAGGGCATAACACACAACATAGACAGCGGTCAGGGTGACACCGAAGGTAAATCACTTGACATCTGTAGCAGTTAAGACCTCCCATGTGCATATATCAGCACTGTTGCCAAAGGAAGTGTCAGTACACTTTGTAACGTGTGCAATACTGATGTAAGTCTGTCATACATATCATGAGCTAGGCAGGTGTTTGATTCACAGTACTGGCATGTGTGGTTATGTGTGTGTCCATATATGTCAGGTATGGTGGGAAATACATCTCAATTATTACTCACTTTCCTGTACACTAGTGTAGACATCTGTACAGACTGCAATGTAGAAAGCAGGACATAGGCAGGGGCGTGTATCTCACACATGTGAGGTATCTGTATGTGCGTGACATAGGTGTGTTCAATAGTGAATGCCACAGAGTGTGTGTGTGTGTGTGTGTGTGTGTGTGTGTGTGTGTGTGTGTGTGTGTGTGTGTGTGTGTGTGTGTGTGTGTCTGTGTGTGTCTGTGTGTGCGCGTGTGTCTATATGTATGGCTGTCTGGTCCCTGGAGTGAGGATGTATGTTACCATACTGAACTGATAAGACCCCTCCCCCATCCAGGTGATGCAATCTACTATCTATGTTGATGTCCCCGATCTTAGGCCATACTGACTACCTGTACATGTGTATTCTCTGTGGCGCATCATGTAGGTGCACAGTACTGTAATGATAATTTGCACATAGGCAGGGGTCCTCACCTCAACAGTAGCAACTGTGTGTGAGTATGTGTTACTGTGTCGGTGAATCCATGAGTTTGTGAGTGTGTTACTGTGTCACTGAATACATGTGTGTCAATACCTGAGTGTGTGGGTGCAGTTGTGTGTTGGCATCCTGTCATGGGAATGTGTATTACTGCTTCCCAATGAGGCATCACACTTCCCACTGGCCTCTACCCTTGTAATCAGCTAGACCACTCTCTTATCTCACCACTCCATGTAACTGTACATGTGATGTCACCCAGTATGGATGTCACGTCTGTAGCCACAGTAGCTTAATACACAGCTATCATGCTCTTGGATCAGTAGACGTATTTGGAATGTGGGACATTCTCACTGTGATGTGGAAGCTACAAGGTGCATGCTGGTATATTCATACATACCTGTGAGTAGTCCACATTCACATATGGGATACTAACTGCAAACTCTGACATCCACCGGCATGTGCAATTGGACCTGAAAGAGGAAAGCAGAACATCATGACCAACATGCATTTACTGTTGTTACACAAGACACATACTGTTAACAGTACAAAATGCATTGTTCACCTGTAGTACATGGTATGTCTGCTGCCTGTCAACAGTACTCAACAATTATAAACTACACTTATCTTCCTAGTCTGTTCAACCTGTGCATCAGACCATATGAGCATGTCCCTGCACCGATGGTGTGGATGTCAGGGATGCGGCACAGGCATCATCATATGCACAGGGTGATAATGTTTGCCTGAGGCCCAGGCTGCACCATTGGATGACATCATTTGTGTGGGTTAGGACCTTTGATCTAATTGGACGCGTGTGGATGCTATGCATTTGTGTGTTGCGGTGCCCTACACATGTTTCCGGTGTGTACATGTTTGTATGCACACAGTTCTGGCATGTGTCTGGCCTACACAGGGGTATTACTGACAGCTGCAGACTGTACAGGCCAGGTTTTACAGTTCACAGTGTCCAGCCATGGCCATGTGACCTGTGCCTGCCAGGGGTTGCACGGGCACTGCCAGGCAGAGGTGCAGATTGGGTACTGTCTGATGACACTTGTCCACTGGAACCGTGTCCCTGTTTGGACCATCCAGGGCCACGTGCACGTGGCCTGCTGTGTCGTGGTGTGGACAGCACAGCACCAGCTGCACTGCTGCTACTGCCACTATGTGAGGTAGCTCATTCACGTAGACCTGAAACAGGTGATGTAGCATGCCTACATCCATGTGCCCAATGCCTCACTCCTACCAGATGTTCCAACACAGACAGCTCATACTCGCGGATTGTCATGCCACAGTCAAGGACTCCAACCATGTCACCCAATCATCTATCCAAAGCTTCAGCAATCTGCTGTTGAACATTTTACCATTGCCTAGATGTTGTTTAAAGAATGAACAGCAGCCCTCTGAAGCCTCTGATCTTCCCTGTTGTGCCATTTAGCATGTGCCTGTGCCTCCATTACAGCCTGAAACATGCATCTGGTGACACCGGCTGCTGCACTCTGTCTTGCAGGGGCATGTTGGCCAGAGGTCACCTATGAGCAGCACTGGCCACATGCCTGTGTGAGGCATCACCAGTCAGTTGGCTGACACCATGGTGTGCAGGCACACCTTCCATAGCCCCCACACTTTCCTGTTCCAAGCTACCACATGCCAACTGTCCTTCCTCTATGGCCACTGGTGATGGGGTATGTGTAGGCATGAGATCTGTGTGCGGGGATGAGGGGGATATAGGTGGAATGGCAACCAATGGCACAGATCCAGCCCCTGACAATCCTGCCTGTGCCTCAGTCATACATTCATCATCACTACTAGAGTCTGTGGGGACACTAACATCAGAATGATTGCAGGAAGGCAACGCACCTACATTACCTTTGAGGGGCAGACAAGAACTGTACATTACAATCTATACAATAGACACACACTCATGGACCCAAACATGGACGCACACACAGACATACACACAGACACACACACAGACACACACACAGACACTCACACTATGGCATGCATGTGATATGACAGAAGGCATGCAACATGCATGTGATACGGCAGACATCATGCAGCACAGACAATAATAGTGGTAGTTATCATACATCCCTGGGTTGCACACAACAGCATGCATGTGTCATAGCAGAAGGCATGCAAATTACACAATCATAGTAGTAGTTAGCATACACCCCTGTGTTACACCATGTAGACCAGCACAGGTTAACAGTGCACCTGCCTGATGTGTGGCATATTACCTTGACAATCACATGTAGTATGACATGTGATCTGCTGACGTGTGCAATGACATGCATACATGTTTAACACAATGGTGTCCTGTCAAATATACAGTGGGGTAATGGTGTCCCTATACAGTGTTGTCTGTCCGCCTTACAGATATGCTGCACATTTAGCTGATGTGCATGGCCATTGCAGGGAATCATGAGGCATCTCTATTGCTATACAGTGTGAGTTACAGACACAGTTCATAGCTATAACTGTGTTCAGATACAATACATATATACTATGGAATGTGACCCATGTCACTGAGGTGAATACACAATACACCATGATGTGGAATGTGTGACACAGGTCACTGAAGTGTATACGGATGACACCCCTGCACATCTGCAACCATACTGCTGCTGCCTGGCAACTATGACCAGACATGGCAAACACGTTGGTACACCATGTCCCACATGACATCTGTGTACCACACACACACACACACACACACACACACACACACACACACACACACACACACACACACACACACACACACACACACACACACACACACACACACACGAGGAGCAAGGATGACATTAATGTCTGACACCAGCAAGGGGAATGTACTGTATCTGTGGGCTGATGTGGATACTGTACAGGTGACTGCTGTCATGTTGTGACACACTCAAGATGTTCAACACATCTTATGTGATGGATTGATGTCACGCCTACACAAGATGTGCACAGGCCTGTAGGATGTCTAGTGTTTGACATCTGCAATATAACGATTACACAAAGGCCATAGTTGGACCATGTGGAGCCAATGTACGACAGGGTGTAGACACAAGCACATCCCGTCTACTGTTTGTATTGCTTCATGTCTCTGGCCATCCTCCTTGGCCATGTGTGTACATGTGTTGGCCAAATTATTGTGACAGGCATCTATTTCACATGTCTGTGTTGTCCCATATGACATACACCCATAGATGTCATATGCTCCACTGACGACAGGGTTATGCAGACAAAGGGTGGTATGTTTGGTATGTGGGATATGTTTTTCAGGATAGTTAGGCAGTGTTGCAGCAGGGCCACTAGATGTCATGAACATGTCAAGATAGCACATCACATTGTGTGACATTCATAGCAGGTCTATGATCCACACCAGTGAATCCTGTGGGCTGGCCATACTCCAGCTCACTGTGTAGTACTGTTTGCATTCCCCACATGTGTAGTTCTGATCTGTAGTACATGTCCCTACAGTGAACAGCAGCTCCACCATTGTATGCACAGCTGTCCACACATCTGGCAATGACAGTTTGTGAGGTTTCATGTCAGTGGTTCACATAGTTTGAAAGTGTTGCACATGGGTAGCCATTGTGATGCATTGCAGGTCCGACCTGTATTTTGTGACAGGACCATACATTATGTGTACATGTGGTAAATGGCCACATGGCAGATAGATCTGTGCATTAAGATGCCTGATAAATAATAACAGTCTCACCTGCAATGGGCTGCTGTCACAGCGGAACACCAGAGGTACCTAAATATAAGTAACACAGCAGTATGAGCATTATCCACACCTGTATGATAGCTACAGGGTGCAATGTGCATGTTAACACATGTACCAGTACAATAGACTATACTATGGTGTATGCACATGTGTGCATACACAGAGTAGCATACTATAGTATGCGGCATGTGTGTATACATGCTTTGCATATGATGCTACACTACATATTGTACAGTGACACATGTAACTATATGGAATATAGTTGTTATAGGTGCAGTAGTGACTTAACAGGCAACTCCAGGCTCGGTGGTTGAGAGACACCCACTTCCACAATATAGGCTAAGGCTTGTGGATGCTGCTCTGCAAGTGTCCCAAGGTTGGCCAGTAGCTCCTCGGTACGTGTGAGTGGGGGCTGGGTTGGTGGTCCACCACCTGGTGCATCTTGTTCCCTGGTGATTGCATTTGCACACTGTTTTGCTGTCTAATGAGGTCTGTGCAGTGTCTGCGCATCTGCTGGTATGTGCGGTTGTGGCCACCCACATCATTAACCCTCCTGCGAAGTTCCATCCACAGGGCATCCCGCTGCTGTGCATCCTGTGACACATGGCTGAACAGGATATCATGATTGTCATGTAGGTATGAGATGTGGGCCTCATCCTCCAAGTGGGTATAAGGGGGTAGCCTTGCACGCGGCATACCTGGAAGACATAATGATGGAGACAGGTCACAGTAACTCACAGAGACATACAGAGCTACAGCAGAACATACATGTGTATCGCATTTATTACAATTAAATAGTTGTCTTTGCAAATCTACACAACACTGACACCACTGACATGTTTGCGTCACACACATGTGACACTCAATGTTGATTGTATATTATCACCATATATGTGTGTGTGTGTCACCTGATTACATTGCTCATACTCCATGTGGATGCTGTCTTGATGTGGGTATGTCTGTTTGCCTGTACTGGTATTCCTACCTATCAGCACATGGCTGGATGTGTCCACATGAATGCAGTCAACCTTGATGCTGTGTATATGTCACATATAAAGACTTACACTGCCTTAGCAGACATGATCTGTGACCCTGCAGACTTGCTCACAGAAGGTTTTACATGCATGTGTTTTGCCATATACATCTACACGGCACTGTACAGCAATTCAACATCCTGCCATGTATCACCTGTATTGCACATGTGATGCACATGGGACACTGGCTAGCCAGATGGTATTTGCAGGGATTGATATCAACTATAGCATGTACAGTCAAAGTCAACTAGTAGGCTATATGCCCTGGGCCATGTTTGAATCTAGGATGAAAGGTTTGCTGGTGTAGCTGACAGGCGGGTCTCTGGGGCCAGGTGGAGCAGTGCCACATAACTGATCCACAGGGTTAATGATACATTTACCATGTGGTCATCACACCATGTCTGAGAGGGGGGGGGTGATGTGCAGTTTTGCTGGACAGGAATGCATAGCATGGCAGGACTATGTAAAGGTATGGGACAAGGATCTGTCCACCATGTGGTGATCCTAGTACTAGGAAGGTGGATGTCCATGAAGTATGTACTTGAGATCAGGATGTGTACGTGTAGCATGCCCAACATCATTGAGTTGGACATGGATTTATTCAGGGTAGGCATCATGCTACATAGTGGAGATGGGGAATGGGAAGGCTGGTGTAGGCCATCTGAACATGGCCAATACCCCTTAAAGGAAATATGTGATCTGATATGGGTCACTTCAGTGTTATGTAAGGCTGAACAATGATCTCTATATTCATGGATGGCACCCTGTCATGATTAGGGTTGCCACATACGACTACCTGACAGGTGTGGTGACATAACTATCACAGGAAAGACAACTGCCCAGCTACATCCCTTACACACAGTGTCCATTATGTTCACCGCTGCCTAGGTGGTAGTACATGGGTACAGGGTTCTTAACATAGGGATGACAATACAATATGTAGCTGTCAGATTGTAGTCATATGTCACACACCTCACCCACAAAGCCCCTTCTGTATGTTGTCCACAACACTCTGAGTCAGCTATTGCTCCTAGGTCATAGTCATTTGCATGTTTCAATAGGCAGATGCCTTCTGTTAGTCTGTGTGATATGGACTACAATGAGGGGGGTACAATTAATTAACCCTGTCTTATTGTAGCTGGCACTGGTGTGATGTGCATGTATTATTCAGACACCTTCTGTAGTGTTGGTTCTGCCAGCATTCCCATTGCAAAACACTCCTATGACATAGGAATGTACATCTAGTATACTGAGTGTAGGTGGAACACAGTATGGGTGATGATGTCCTATGACCTGGCAAGGTTAGGATATGCAGTGTGAAATCAACCTTACTGTCATCTGTACTGCTGATATCAAATAATTTGATCAAGGTTCATGGCCTTTCAGACCAGACTCAGCAGGGTAGTAGTGCAGTAATTCCCATTATCAGTAGTGTCTCCCCCTTTGTGGGTTGTGATACCTGTTGGTGTGCACCATTCAGTGTGTACACAGCCTGACATGAAGCTATGTTTTACATGATGTGTATATGGAGAGCAACTTGTTTTGCCATATGTGTATGCTACAACCTGGGATGTGGACAGATCCCATGCAGCCTGAGTGCAGCTTGTACCTGCATAGTTGTGGGTACAGAGGCTCTGTAGTGTACATTGATATATGATTGTATACCTGTTGGGGGGGCAGTGTGTTTATGTTATCCAAGACCCTATCTGGATTGCTTATTCATGCTCAGCACTTGTTCAGAACTTGTAAGCAATAGGTAAGCTACTAATTACTATAGCACTCAGTCTTTCTCATTACCTATAGGTAAACATGTTTTGTACGTACTTTTCTCACTTGCTTAGAGTAAAATAGCTCTTGAATTCACTTTCCTCACTTATCTAGGGGAAATTAGTTTTATGTTCAGGCATGTCCAAGGGTCAGCTGCCAGTGTTCTCTCCTGTCTATCTGATGAATCTGGACATCTTGAGGCAATGTAGACATTGCCTCATGTACAAACCACCCTCTCCTCCTACCACCCAACACTACAACCTGTGAGAGATGCACTTATCTAGCCAAACTGGAGGTAAAGCTCTCTCCAACCAAGACTGACCTTGACAGTCATGTGGAGAAGGTAAACATTTGCACCACACCACACTCATCACATAGGCTCACTGAATCTACACCACCATAATCCACACATAGTAACACAAAACATTTGTGGTGGCTCTCAAGAATAATCTGTCTAAGCAACAGAAACCTCCAAAGCAGAAATGCAAGCAGCTTCCATTCCCCCAACACAACCCCAATGGCACATAGCCCATAGAGTCAGTGTGCCACTCAACCACAGTCAATAAGGCAAATCAACGTACCCAACACACTAGTCATAGTTAACTCTATAGTCAGGCACCCTGATGTCCCACTCAGCAGGCTAAACAAGAAGAAGGTTACTGTCAGCTGCATGTCAGGTAACAAGATCTGCCACATAGCCCACTCAATCAGGTCACTCCACAACAAGTACAAATATGACTCTGTCATTGTCCATGTTGGTGTGAATGACCTGAGATGTACCTCCCTGGAGTACCTGAAAAGAGACATGGAAGACCTCTCCAAACTTGTAGGCCAGGCAGGTATGACCCTAGCCCTGAGTAGCATTCTGCCATCTCCCAGAATTATACCGCAGTACGAGGACAAAATGATTGACTTCAACAATTGGCTAAGCTTTTGGTGTCATTCTAGGGGATCCAGTATCTGTCTGCTTGGGATAACATGGTCAACAGACCACGATGCTTTGCCACAGATGGCCTGCACCTGTCGCCCCTGGGATTCTGGATACTGGCTAAGTCTCTTGCTGCCCCTATAGTGCCTTCTTTAGGCAAGGTTCACATAACATATTCACCACAATAACAGGAACAGGCAAGCACAAACTGAGGGTAATGCTACTCAATGCCGGAAGTCTAACTCTCAAAATGCCCTCACTCGAGGCAATCCTTGTAATGGAGAACATCGATATCTGTGCAGTGACTGAGACCTGGTTCAAGGCTCCAGAGAGCACCCCTGCACTACCAGGCTAGAACTCATAGCACACCTTTTGGCCATGTAACCTTGACCGGAACACCCAAGGCAGAGGTGTGTCCATATTCATTAAGGATATCCACCCCTCCAGACTAGTTGCTTAGCACAATGCATCCGAGGTTATCCAAGTGCAACTACCTCTGGGCTAAACTGCAATCCAAATCATAGCTTGCTACAGATCCCCCACCATGCCCCAAGATTCCCACTCCTCTTTTCTTGATGTACTGGAAATTATTAGGGTTCAACCAAACACCCTACTAATGGGCAACTTCACCTACCCCACCATTAACTGGGAAAACTACTCGTGTACCAACTCATTAGCTCAATGTTTTCTGCAATTCATAAACACCAATGCCCTGGATCAACTTATCCACACACCCACCAGGAGCAACAATATCCTAGACCTAGGCATTACCAACATGAGTGACCGGTGTTCCACACCTGAAGTCAACTCCTCGTTGGTCCGATCCGACCATAAGCTAAACACCCTTGACATCCACATCCTGCCCCCACCCACCATTAAGGGAACCACAGTATAATATGTCTACAAAGCCAACTTCATGCTTCTTAAGACAGACGTGGTGAACTTCATGACTCCCATGCAGATGGACAATACAGTTACAACTGCTGAATTCTACACAAATGAACTCTATAAGCATTTACACGAGTGCATGGATCGTGTTATCCCAAACAGAACCAAGATGCTAAACTCCTAATTAAGGAAGCCAGTCTGGTGGTCCCCTGCCATAAATAAACTGTACAACAGAAAGAAGACACTGTTGCAAAAGAGAGTACAATCCTATGAGTGGAGGAGCTCTCTGGTCAGCCTCAGTAAGAAGCTGAGATCCCTTATAAGATCCTCCAAAGCTAGCTATGGAAACAAAACCGCCACTAATTCCAATGACAAGCATTCTATAGCTATGTCAAATATCTCGATGTCAACACCCAGATCTGCTCTGAGTTACAGCACAAAGGCACGAACATTACAGAACCAACTGATATTTCCAACATCCTGGCAGATAGGATCAGTGCTACCTTTCCCCCCCTCTCACCCCCTAAATGGCCCATATCTATACAGGAAGAATGCAGAGTCCCTGTAATCACAACTATGCAGGTAAAAACTGGACACTCTAAAGCCAGTATCACAGCATCCATGGGACCGGACAACATCCCAGGCTGCGTTTTACACTAACTTCAGAATGTCCTGGCTCCCCACCTATGCACCATGTTCAATAATAGCCTCGCATCAGGCTTTGTGCCCTCTGAATGGCACACAGCAACAGTTATCCCACTCCACAAAGGTGGTGCCACAATGGACCATGGGACCTATTGCCCTATAGGACTGATTAGCCTGGTCTGCAAGGCTATGGAGCACATCATCATGGATCTCAGTCACATAGACATTGGGTACCTCCAAACCTTTGACCCCTCCCAGTTTGCCTTGGTTAAGGGCAGACCATGCCTCCTAAACCTGCTGGACTTCTTTGAGACAGTTACCAAGGCATTAGATGAGGGTAAGGAGGTCCACACAGCCTACCTTGATCTCTCAAAGGCTTTCAACACCATTCCTCATTCTGTTATTATCAACATACCCATCCACCTGAACATTAACCCCTACGTGATGAGATGGTTTGCAAAGTGGCTCACGGACAGAACACACACAGTGGGAGTTGCATAGTCTAGGTCTGACTGTAGACCAGTTACAAGTGGCGTCCCTCAGGGCTCAGTCCTAGGACCCCTCATGTTCGGTATATACTTCTCTGAGGAACAGGCAAGCACAGGAGGGCTTTGGCTGAAAAGGTTTGCAGATGACTGCAAACTAGGGGCCATAATTGTTTCCCCAGATGATACAAAAAAACCAAAAAATCTTCCAAGCAAAAGAGTTCCAAAAACACAAGCAGGTATTTATTAAGCGCTTTTCGTCATTCACAATGGAACAACTTCTTCAGATAAAAAACAGTCACTCAATCAATAGTATTTATACAATAGTCTTGCTGAGTCAGTCAGCTTAATTAATTAATTGTGTTAAGTAGCACTGCTAAATTAAAAGGCACAGCTAAATGAAAAATACTTAAAATAAAGTACTTGAAATAAAGTCTATACAACTCAACTGGGAAGGTTCGCTAAATCATATAAAGTCTATACCCAAACAGTACATAATATATGTAAACATGTATATACTTTTAAAAACAAGTTGTTATCAAAGCACAATCCTATTAAATATACTTCTTTTTTTTAAAAATCATAAACCCAAAACAAATATTCCTAAACTATCTGTTTATGCTCCTAAGTTTTAAAAGGCATGAGATGTTACAATGGTCATTGAGCCCTGGTTCAGAAAAAGCATTAGTCCTAAATTGCCACGAAAGTTCACGATCTTCTAGTAGCAAGTTATAGGGTCCTCTCCTACTATCTAATTGGACTTGGTCTAAACCTATAAATTGGAACTGATGGTTCGGAAAAAGTACAATATGTTTTGCTAAGGCATTTTCAGTTTTCAACTTTGAAATTGCATTAACATGTTCATAAATCCTATCACGAAGACGTCTTTCCGATATAAAAACATGCACAGTTTGAGCACAAAGCAGCATACACTACAAGTTTAGAATTACAATTCAATCTATAATTGGGTTTATATATTTTGTTATTGATTATATATCAACTCCCTGTTTTAATATGCTTGCAAATATTACAACAGCCACAACTATAAGTTCCTTTGTTTTTACTTTTATCACTTGTTGAATTACTTTCTAGTAGTGTCTTAAGATTTTTCCCTTTTCTAAAAGTTATTTTCGGTAATTCTTGAAATATTTTAGCACAATTTTTGTCTTGTAAAACAATAGACCAGATTTTGTAGAAGATCTTCCTTATAATATGACTTTCAAGATTAAAGGTCATAATATACCTGCTACAGTAGTTGTTGGCAGATGTCTGTGGACTCTGAGTGTCAACATAGACAACATCAGGATCACACCTGTCAGGATCAAGTAAGTTAGTATCTAAGTTACTGTGAGAGTTAGCCATTGCTGACTCACTCGAACTATGTATACTAGTTCACTCTCTCAAAATAGGTAAGATGACTCCATTTTCTCTCTTCCTATTAACTTCATCAACTATGTTGTTTAAAAACCTCATTGGGTACCCTCTGTGCATGAACATACCTTCCAACATTTTGCACTCACTAGTAAAGTCACTGTCTCGAGTGACCATACGAGCTGCTCTAATCAGCTGACCTTTGACTATAGCTTTTTTTTGTGATTGCGGATGTAAACTAGTATAGTGCAAATATGAGTTACAAAACATCTTCTTCCTATGTATTTTGGAAATAAATTGTTTACTAACTGGATCTTTAGCTAAAGTAATGTCCAGATAGTTAATACTAGAATACTGAAAATCAAAAGTGAATTTAAGAAATTTGGTAGATTTGCTCAAATAGTCAATCAATTTGATCGCTGTATCTTTGTTGCCTTGAAACAAAATGAAGATATCATCTAAGAAACGTGTATAGTATTTTATATTGGATGTATATTCTTCCTTGTTCAATAGAAAATGTCCCTCCCAATAAGCCATGACTATATTCGCAAAGCTAGCCCCTAGTGGAGAACCCATAGCTACTCCACATTTCTGCAGAAATAGTTCATTGTTGAAAAGAAAGTAGTTGTTAGTTAAAATGATGTCTAATAGTGATGTAACTAAGTAAACCTCATTACTAGGGGCTCCTTTTTTAACTAAAAAAATATTAACCCATTCAAGACCTTCATCATGGGGTATTGAGGTATATAAATCTACCACGTCGATCGTAAGGAAATTATAATCATCAGTGTTTTCAAATTCATTATTTTTTCTTAGAAAAGCCCATGAATCCTTACACACTTGTGGTTCAGTTGTCAAATATTTTTTTAAAATATTATCCACAAGTTTCGCACTTGCGTAAGTAATAGAGTTACAACCATCAATGAGTGGTCTAAAAGGTGGATTAGCTATATTTTTATGTACTTTCGGCGTTGCAAATAAAACAGGTATTTTGGGCCATTCAGTTGTTATATAATTATACATATCAATATCAATGTAGCCTTCAATAAATAAATCACTAAAATAGCTTTTAATACGGCTATATGCTACATTGACTTCGTTAACAGAAACTTTAGAATAAGTGTTATTGTCTAACAAAGATGAAACCCTGCTAGTATAATCATATCGGTCAAAAAAGGTGAGCCCACCACCTTTGTCTGGCTTAATGGCTCTAACACTCAATGATTTGAACAATTTAAGAGAAGCACTTTCATCAACAGTTATATTACATGAGCAAGTATTTTTGTAAAACAAATTATTATCAAGATCAGCTACAGTCCTTAGATCAAGTTCCATAATAGTTTCAAAAAATTGTAAAGCAGGGTGCAACGGAGGGTTGTAGTCACTAGAGATGTTGTAAAGAGAAGTAGGTTTATCTGAATTACCCAAGAGTAATTTCAAATTAAGTTTCCTTACAAACAGTTTCAGATCCTTAATGTTCTGAACCAAATCCATATGTCGGTCAGGTATAAATGTGTTCCCTTTTGAAAGTAGTTCAACTAGGATAGGGTCTACTTCAAGACAAGAATAATTGTAAATGTGAAAATCTCCAGCTTTGTTGGTAATAATCTCAGGTAGACCAGGTCTATTTACTACCTCCTCGGTTTGTTGGGGAAGCGCTTGTTGTTTTTTTGGTTCTGTTGATTGTAATTATTAGTAATATTTTTAGGGATAGCTCCAAATCGGGCATAGTCTGAGCTATCAGTAGGATTGCTACTGTGACGGCTATCAAAGGATCTCTCCTTATTTCCCCTTAGTCGATTAGCCCATGTATTTCTATTTGAATCTTGATGTGCTTCAGTAAGCTGGTTGATATAAGAGCATTCGTTGGAAAAAATACCCTCTTCATTATCAATATCAGCAATGGGCTCATTGTCTGGAGTCATGGTAAAATGGCTAGTTTGTGACAAAGGAGGTTTGGGATAGGCAGTACCGTTTTTGTATGCCAGTCGGTCTCTAGACAATTTCTTACTTTTATTAAGTCTAAGTTTCTGTAACAGTTGTTCAATAGTGATAAAAGATCTGTCATACTCATATTTGTAACGAGAAAAATCTGAATGGGCTAGTATCTCCATGTTGAGTTCCGTGACTTCTTTTGAAAGATCGCTTAGTTGAATACTATAATGCTTGACCATCAGTTGTAGTAAGGCTAAGCCTTGCTTATCAAAGAATGCTATTAAGTCATTGTGGAACAAAGAGTTTGCTACTAGTCCCGTAGGATAAACATGGTAGCGCAGACCTTTAGGAACAAGGTTTTCTTTGATGCACTTGTCGAAGTAATTAATCTCCAATTGGAGTTTCTTTATCTTAACCATTTTAGCATCTAAAAGCTTCAGTTTATTAGTCAAGGAAAGCAAACTGACCTGTACATCACTGGCGTCTTCGGCCGAAGATCCCAAAGTTTTTAGTTGGTTAACCTTAAGCTTACTGGTATCGCGTATCCATTTCTCAAACTGTGGGACTCCCATAAGCCCTCTGGCGCCTTCGCGGGTGGAAGTTGTAGGCATTCCTCCCTCAGAATGGTCACAAACAAGTAGAACGTTAGAATTATTTCTGCTTCCATTAATAACTTGGTTGTCACAGTTAAGTCTTTCACCCGAAATGGAAGTTGTAGGGGCACGTTGACCTGGTGTAATAACCAGAAGCAGAAATATTGTTACCATCTGAGTGAGCTGAAGTAATAGAGCTGTGTGAGTCGAACCTAGCAGCTAAGGAATCGACACATTGTGATAAAGCAATGATAAGAGCAGTGAGATTCACGTCATTATTTGAATTTTGAGAATTGTCCAGTAACAACGAACTGTTGTTAATGTTCGTGGTCTCGATGTTATTAGAATTCTCTAATGCCATGAAAGTACATAAAACTAAACACAACCGACTGTTGAAAGCAAACCCAAAAAAAACAAAAAATCTTCCAAGCAAAAGAGTTCCAAAAACACAAGCAGGTATTTATTAAGCGCTTTTCGTCATTCACAATGGAACAACTTCTTCAGATAAAAAACAGTCACTCAATCAATAGTATTTATACAATAGTCTTGCTGAGTCAATCAGCTTAATTAATTAATTGTGTTAAGTAGCACTGCTAAATTAAAAGGCACAGCTAAATGAAAAATACTTAAAATAAAGTACTTGAAATAAAGTCCCCAGATGATACAGACACCCTCCAGAAGGGTCGCACTGAGATGTATACCTGGTGTCAATATCATGGCCTCAAGCTGAATGCCACAAAGTGCATAGTTAACCCCTTTGGATAAAACTAATTACCCGCAGACTACCACATAGGTCCCCTACATACAGAAAAGGTAAAAAGGTATCTGGGAATCCCAGTAGACAGCAATCACTCATTCCATAACCATAATGCCAAGGTGGTTAAAATATCCTTCTATGTGGCCACCCTAATCTCTAATGGGTTCGCATCCAGAACAAAGGAGGCCATTGTGCCTCTCTTCTCATGACTTATTAGACCCATTGAAGGATACAACACCCTATTTGGGATGTACCTTACAAGACAACTGCAACAGCATGGAAGACCACAACAATACCACATCAAGAGGATTACTGACCTCAAATAGATGATGTATGCAGCACAACTAAAGAAATTCCAGCTGTACTCGGTTGCATACCGCATGCTCACAGGTGATCTCTGCTTGACATACAAGGCCCATGTCCAACCCAGTATTGCTGGATATGCTCCACCTAAACAGAAGCCCCTGAGAGCCACATGCTCTAGGGATATACACCTAACCACAATGATGACTAGGATGTGCTGGATGGATAGATCCCTGACCCAGAGACTCCCCATGCTTTGGAACATGATTCCATTGTACATCAGGCAGGGCCCCTCACTAGCACTCTTCAAGAGAAACCTTGACGGGTGGATGGGAGACAGACTACAATCTCAGGACATTTGCCACATTTAATATTTTTGGTCAGGACACAACCACCCAAAGAGGGACTGTCCCTCGCATAGTGGGACAGGTGGTAACCCTATCATTGGCTCATGTCCATAGCACATATTTGTAATAGTGTATAGACATATACTCTCCAAATCTTTTGTTCATAAAGTTTGGTCATGGCGGAATGTGCGATTGCTATGGTCCAGGTTATACTCATATATGAACACTTCATCCGCTGTATACGGGATACCTACAGAATCCCGAATGCACAAAATTTCGATGTCCACAGTACCGGGCCCAGACTCCCATACTCCACATTACTGACAGCGACAGTCTAACTCGCGAAAGTAACACAAACATGGAACACACACACGCACACACAGACACACTGCTACCCACCATATCCAAACAAACCATCCTACACTACATATGAGCAGGTGGGCAAGCCCCCCTACACCCCCCATGTGGGTGGCTGCACCCCCACACACCCCCAACTTTAATATTCTACCTTCTAGATCGCACAAAGCAAACCCACACCCACACATTACAGTCCCCCAGGAACACACACCACACTCAGAACACACACTTACACACACTACAGCCCTCAGAAACACACTTACACACCGTAACCTACCTGAACCGCTACACCAGAAGCACTGACTAAATGTCCCTTAACATTGGGATTTTAAACCTTGCACTTCTGGTGTTTCGGTACTGTGGTCTTTCAGAATTTAAGCCTCGTGATTACATGCGTCGGTATGTCAAGCATTCGGTATTTAGTAGGTATCCCATTTATATGTACCTCCATGGTTATGTAGATGTTGTTAACCTATCTATATATCTACATATATATGTATATCCCCATATATCGACATATCTCTCTCTCTCTCTCTCTATATATATATATATATGTTGATTTATATATATATATATATATATATATATATATATATATATATATATATATATATATCATACACCTTTCATTGAGTACATGGGTTTGCTTTGTGCGTCTATTTCCACACATTCCTACCTTTTGTGTTTTAACCTGTCAGAATACACAACTGCCATTGGTACATCTCAGGTAGCTTAGTGGTAGGTTATTGTGAAGATTGTGTACATGGTTGCGTGTTCTAATCCTGGCAGTGATAATTTTACCTCTCAGAGCAGGCACTGGTAGTGCAAGGGTGATTAACGCACATTTCAGCAGTTGTGTGTTCCAAATGTTTATTATTCTGTGGAATACTACCTATATATGCAAGCTGTGGTTAAGGTATACTATGTAACATGTAAATCATCTCTGACTTTATTGGGATTTGAACCATGACTGCAGAGATATTATGCAAATGCTGTAGCCATTACACTGTTGACATTGATGTTTCTTCTGCCTATTTCCTATGTCCATGAATCCTATGTGTAAGCTTGGCTACACAACAGGCGGAGCCACCCACACCCAGTGAGCTTCTCGAAATACCGACATGACACATGAATTGAGAGACTATACATTAACATCCTAACTGCATTTGGCATAGCCACTCACTGACACACTTCAGGGAAACCTTGATGTGTGACTGGCCAACAGTATATACACCCCTGGGGTCATGTGTCACAGATACATACAGCCAGGGTGTGGGGGAGCCACTCCAGTTCTACAGCTGCAAGACCTGTTGGGGATATTGAATGCTGTTGGTTTGTCATGTTAACATGCCCTTTTGAGATCACTATGTGCCCCTATCACCCTAGAGCACCCCAGTCTTCAACAGCTTCCAGCAACTCTGCCTGGAATCACTTCATTGGTTATGCTTGACAGAGACTCAGTTACTTCATCAATGGTGCAGGTAAAGCCACCACACTGTAACTATGCTTCTAAATGCCCTTGGGATGATAGCCTACTACCTATCTGTGAACCTCTACAGTGCAGGCCATCTCCAACATCATATGTGATTATACAGAGTTTTCTGATCATAATATACAGTGTTGATTCACCATGTAGTCAGACAACAGTTAAGTACAGCAATAGCATACAGACAACTGATACATAATCACACCAAAAGCCTATCTTGGAAGCTAGTGGACATGTATAGGTTTCAGGCTTTGTATTGCTTACCAGTAGGTTACCTACAGGAAAGATGGGACACAAGCACAGATGGGATACATGCCTGCAACAATGCCATACCAACTTGCATGTGTTAGCCTAAGGCTTTGGAATGCTGGCCAAGACTATTGGCGTACCCAAGGTGCCATTTTTAGGCAGGTCTCAGAGGTGGATTTTACCTCCATGAGCTGCACAATAGCGGAACCAATGAGGGTTAGGCTACTCAACACCAGGGGTAGTACTCACAACATGCATGCACTCACAGCACCCCTCAGTATGGACAACATCTACATCTGTTCTGTGACTGGGACCTGTATAAGGCTCCTGTGAGCACACCGGCACTACCAGACTACAAGCCATAACACACATTTCAGCCACTGTACATGGACTGGCACAGACATGGAGGGGGTGTATCCATATTCATCGGGTATACCTACACCTCCAAGTTAGTGGGGCAGCATGATACCTCTTTGATCATCCATTTGCAGCTAACATTAGCCATGACTGCAATGCAAACTGTGAGCTGCTACAGATAACCCTCCATGACCCAGGAGCACCACTACAACTATCTGGAGACAGTGGTAAACATGACAGTCCTACCAGACACCCTGTTATTGATCAATGTCGGCTACCCTACACTTAACTGGATAACCTACTCGAGTATTCACTTCCAGGCCCAGCACTTCCTGGGATTTATCACCTCATAGGGTCTGTATCAGTTGGTAGATGGACTAACATGAGGTGAAAACATACTAGAAGTGGTAATCACTGACATGTGCAACAGGTGCACTACAACAGAGGTAAACCAGTCACTGTTTAGATCTGACCATGAACTATTCACTGATGATTTCTACTCCCAACCATCTCCCCCACCCAAGAAACACACAGTGAATACCTTTCCTACGACTAAATCCACAGTACTAATGACAGAGGTGGGAGGGTTCACAGCCCCCATGCTCAGGGATGACACTGCTCAAGATACAGACAGAATTACGAATGCACTCTATAAGCACCTACAAAGATGTATGGGTCATGTCATCAATGGCAAACCAGGACTAGCTACTCCTACACAAGGACTCCAGTCTGCTGAACCCCTGCATTATACAAGCTATACAACAGAAGTAGTACAGTATTCCAGAACAACAGCAAATCCCAAGACATGCAGACGTCCGTGACCAGTATTAGCAAGATACTTATGTTACTCGTGTAATCATCCAAGGCTGAAATCCACAGGTAAATAGGCATGGATTCAGAATATGACCACAAAGGCTTCTTTGGCTATGTCAAGGATGTAAGCAGTAACACACAGATTTGCACTGTGCTGGTGCAATATTGCACCGAATATACTGACCCTACTGATATCACCAATACACTTGATGATACATTCGGAGCAAGCTTCACCCCCTACTGGGCCCACAACAATACCCAAAATGTACAGTATCCCAGACATCTGTGACATACAGGTGGTAATGACCCTTTCAAATGGCATGACAGAGCATCAGTGGAGGCAGATGGTGTCCCAGACTGCATCCTGCAGACACTAAGAGACAAAGTGGCCCCCCGCCTAATATAGCAATTCAACATCAGCCTCTACACAGGCTACATGGCCATTCACTGGCACATGACAACAGCTATTACACTCCACCAAGGTGGTGACACAACTGACCATGGTAACTACCACCCCATAGGCCTGAGTAGCCTGATCTGTACGGCTATGGAGCACATCCTCATGTTACTCATTAACATAGACAATGGTAACCTCCATAAACTTGACCCAACCCAGGTCACCTTGATTGAGTGCAGATCATGCCTACTGAACCAATTTGACATCTTACAGTCACCTAGACTTTAGGTGTGGGTGTGGTATTTCCCACATACTACCTGGACCTCGCCAAGGGTTTTGACACCATTCCCCACTCAGGTATTATTTCTATACTCACCAGTCAGTACTTACACCCATACATCACAGGTTGGTTTTCCAACAGGCTTACATACACATGATAAGCCTAGCAGCTTCCAGGTCCAACTCTTGACAACTCTCAACTGGTGTCCCACAGGACTCAGTCCTGGGACCCCTACTGTTTGCCATATACTTCTCAGAGGTACGGGCTAACACACATGGACTACAGCAGGCCGTGTTTGGCAATTACTGCAGACTGGGAGCCATAACTGACAGTCCAACTGTCAGAGACGTCCTTCAAGGGGCTTCACATAGACCAACACAGGGTGTCAGAGTGATGGCCTCCAGCTAAAGGACACATACTGCATGGTCATTCCATTTTGGGAAACTACACTCACACATATTAACACGAGTGGCAGACAGTATAATTCAGATGATGTAATAGGTATGTGGGGACAACATTACATAGTGATCTCTCCTTTGACAGTCATATGTGCGAAGTAGTTAGGACATCCATCTATGTAGGCCACCTGATTACTTAAGGGTTCACATCTAAACAAACTTAGGTTATTATGCTCTTTTACTCATCAGTCATCAATCCCATCATGGAGTATGATAACCTTTTTGGATGTACCTCAGAAGACACATCTGACAGCTGGTAGGGCCACTAACGTACCTCGCATAGAGGGATAATGCACTCAGACATGTGTCCTATGCTGCCAGACTGCATAAACACATGCATTACTCAATTGCATCTCGTTTACTCAGGGATGATATTTGCTGGCCAACAAAGCCATGTCCAAGTCAGGTGTAATGGATATGCTCCACCTATGGGCATCCATGTCGCAGTGAGCCACACACTGTAATGAGCTACACCTTGCCACAACCATAACTGGAAGATGCTGGAGTGACAGATTCCTGTCACGGGTACTCCCCATTATTTGGAACTACATCCCTGATTACATTATACGAAAACCCTCACTAACACTCCAGGGAATCCTTGCAGAGTGGGTGGGGAACAGTGGATACACCCCAGGGATGCCACATTTGGCTCTGCTCCACAGAGGGACAGTTAGTTAATCAATGGGGTGGCAACAGCAGACACTTTTTGGCTATGCTTATGACTGGCCTCGGGCAGTTAGACATGCACCTACCTATGTATCTTTGAATCTATACATACAGTATGGACACATGCTGATAGCTTAATTTACTGTTCAGGCATTGACTTACCTTGTGCCAATGGCAGTTGTGTGTACAATAGCTGAGGGCTGCCTATATAGGATGCACACAGTAGACCACCTATACATGACAATTTACAGGTTGTCGTGTGTGTGTGTGTGTGTGTGCTATCCATGTTTGCTGTGTGTGCAGGTGGAGAAGGGTGTCAATCCATAGGTGCCTACACTGTCAGTGTGTGTGCTATATGTTCCCTCTTTGCCAAGACATGGGCATACTGGGCACGCCTCCATCTGCCTACTGGGGCTGGCACAGGGTGTTCGTGGTCAGAGTCCCTCTGTGCCTGTGGGGCCCTTGGCAATGGTGGTGGGCTGTGAGGGCCTTCACCATTCTGTCCCTGCTGCAGCTGTTTCCGCAGGATCATATTGTGTAGCATGGCACATACTATGAAGATGTGGGCACACGTGCCTGGAGAGTACTGCAAGGCTCCACCAGATATGTCCAAGCAATGGAACCATGATTTCAGCATCCCAATCACATGCTCTATGATGATTCTAGTTTCTGCGTGTGCCTCATTATGGCATTCTGGCGTGGCTTTGTGTGCATTTCTGATGGGAGTCATCATCCATGGTTCCAGTGCATAGCCAGCATCCCCCACTAGGTGACCATATGGGATGTCCCCCCTGGCAAATACCTGATACAGCTGTGAGGCATGCCAGATGTGGAAGTCGTGATAGCTTCCAGGGCTGCCAGCACACACATCCATGATGATGCCCTGGGCATTGCACATGACCTGGCAGTTGATGGAGGGGTATCCCTTGCGGTTTATGTAGCACCTACCCTGCTCACCGGGTGGTGTCTTGATGTGTATGTGCATGCAGTCTATTGCATCCAGTACCTCCAGGTAGTCTGCCACATGGTGGAAGAGATGTATATTGCTGGCCAACTCCTCCTGCATTCGGGGGAAGTATATGTGCTCATTGGCATGTGGTAACATGACATCCAGGAACTGGTGGAGGACCCTGGATGCTGATGCCTGTGAGAGCCCCATGATATCCCCAGCTGGCCTTTGAAAGGTACCTGTGGCTAGTATTCTCAAGCTTACACATACCTTCATGTCCACTGGGATGGGTTCCCCTCTGCTATTTCTGGCTCTGAGGCATGGCTGGCACAGCTCAACAAGTTGCTGTATGGAGTCCCTGTCCACCCTGTAATGTTCTACTATCTCCAGATCATGTAGACCCTGGTAGGTTACCCTGGGTCTGATCACACTTCTCCACCGGTGCCTGAGATCGTTGTCCGCATCACCCCCCACACCATCATCAGTCTCCAACACATGCTGGTGAATCAAAGCTATGGCAGCCCCTAACATGTACATATTAAATGTTCCCCGTCTGTATACACCAATGGTGCAAAGACGTCTGGGAATACACAAGTGTGTGTGTGGGGCTTTCACACCTTATAATATTGTGCAATGGATGATGCTGGTGTAATTGGGTGTGTTTGTGCTATACCAGCTGCATGGTATCCTAATTATGGGTTTTACAGCAGGTACTGCTATTGTGAGGCCTTTGGTGTTGACTTACGCTTGGCTGCCATGATTCATCTATTGCCCTTTACTTCACTTTTTAACCTGATTGTCAGGCATGCATTCAGCTGCCTGCTTTCTTGTTTTGTACTCTCCCAACCCAGGATTGTGTTGCAAAATGTGTTATGTCACTGATCTACTGCAAGTTTGCTTTGTTCTGCTGTGACAGTTCTCTTTTCTTTGCAGTACAGCACCTCCCCTTTCTTGTTCTGCAGGTAGCTGCTAGCAGCCTTGTTAGCTGTTGTCTGTGGCCCACTGTGAGTTCTTAGGTGTTAATTACTCATTTGCACTCCAATTACCATGCTGCAGCATTTCCTTATTGTCTTCCCATATCCTTCCTGTTTCAGCTATGGTGCGCACCACGCACAGCCGTTTACCGGGTTTCGAGTGTGTTTTCATCCACGTTCACATGCACGTTCGGTTACCTTGTGTGCTGTCAGCTAAGCAAAGCTATGGCTACTTCCACACCTTTATCCTGCGGCTTTGCTTAGCAACAGGCAACCCAGATTAGCAATGCTCCAATGTGCTTACAGCTAAGGTGGCGCACTCCTCTCTTGATGTCATGTTTATCTCCAGGCCACACTTTGGTGTTGTACCGCTATGCTGCATGGTACATCCTTAAACCAGTGGGGATTTTGTGATTCAGTATTACTTGACTCATTTGCATGGCATTGACTACTAATTCCTAGTTACCGAGAAGAATACTGTCACAGACCCTTAGCAACCCTTGCGCCATGGTTGTGGTGTAGCATGTGTGTCATTGACTATTATGGGGAATTCATGAATTGTGTTACATTGCAGTTTTATGACATCTAAATATATTTTCATTGTGATCCCATTTGTGCACCGATGCACTGCGATTTTACTTTGCGTTAGTGTGGCCATAACATTAAATTTTATTTTTTATGTGTTGCGCATGTTTTTTTTTTTTATGCCATTGGCTATATATTTAGCCATTGGCATATATTATCATTATAATACATAAGGTTGGTCTGCTTTCATAGCTCCGATTTTATGTTTGAAAAAATGTAAACCGTTTTTTTTTTTTGGTTTACATTTCTGCATGCTTACGCTATGCCTGCACCACTTCATGAATCTTTATATACCTTCATTTGCATGCTACACTGCTGCACACGGGGTAATTAGCATACATGCGCCGGGAGCTGCGCAGCTCGGGTATACGCTGGTAGTGCACATGGAAATAGCTCGTACCTGAATCGCTTGGCGGCCATATTTGGTGTTAGATCGCTGACGCTACTCCTGCACCTGGTGCAAGCTTCATGAATCCCGGGGATTGTCATCCTTGCACTGTGATTTAGCCTCAAGTAAAAACTATTTATATGTACACCCTAAAATGACACCAGACTGGATAAGAAAGGGGAAAACCAAACTCATACTTAAAAGTGAACCTGCAGATCATCCTAAGAGCCATTGGCCAATATCTTGGAATTGATGTGGATAGAAAACACAATCATTTAGGCAAAAAATCAATCATGGCTAGAGAACAGAAGGAGAATAAGAGATTCATATAGGACAAAAGATCATCTTTTGTTAAATAAAACCATAAAGGAGACCTGTAAAAAGAACATGAATCTCAGGCTGGCATGGATAGATAACAAAGAAAATTTGATAGTATTCCTCACTCATCGTAAATTTTATTATAGCTGCTATGAAGAAATGGAAAACCACTTTGCAGATGAACTACAGAGAAAGGACAAATTGCAATCAAGGGTGTGAACATCCAGTATTGAATATTCCGGGTTGATTCTGTTTCACCATCATTGTTTTGTCTTGCGCTTAATCCATTCATCTGTTTACTCAACAGCCTAGGTCACGGATTCAATTTAACTCCAAGAAAATAATCAAATGAAAGGATATCTCATCGACTTTTTTTGGATGACTTGAAACCACATAGTTCATCAGATAAACACATGAAAGAGCAACTACACTTTGTTAAAACCTTTTTAGATGACATAGGAATGTCATTTGATCTCAACAAATGTGCAGAAGCAACATTTGAAAGAGGAACATTGAAGATTCAAGAAAATATCAAACTTAGGGAGGAATGTGATACAAACAATTTGGAACAAGATGGAGTGTACAAGTATCCTGGAATAGATGAAGGGGCAGTGATACAGTATGAAAAAATGAGAACAAAGTATAGTAAAGAATATTTTAGAACACTAAATACTGAAAACAACCTTAACATCTTAGAATAAAGTTCAAGCTATAAATCATCCTGCACTTCCTGTTTTAACTTATAGCTTTTGGATGATTGATTGGCCTCAAAAACAATTGGATAAGCTTGACAGGAAGACAAGAAAGTTCTCCGTGCCCATCAAATGATATACAAAAAACACTATTTGCCGAGATTATATATTCCTCTTTTTGAAGGTGGTATGGGCCTTCTTGAAATCGACTACACATATAGGTCAGTGATTGTGGGAGGGTATAGGTATTTACTGAGATCATCAGATCTAAATATACTAAACATTCTAAAACATGGACAAAATAAATCCAAGATGACCTCATTCGTTAGGTTAGCAGAAGCCTTTTGGAAAAAAGCAAGCATGGAAATCCAACCAAATGTGGTTAAAAATCAGGTGGCAACAGAAAGTGCAAGAAAAAAACAAACGAAAAGAATATAAAGAATGGGATCAGGAAAAAAGAAAAGAAAAATGGAAAGATCATAACTATAGCAAGAAGTATAGAGAGCTGCTGTTTGTTCCCTCTGCAGTCATTGCTTGAATCTAACTGAGTTCTGACTGAGAGCGCTACTGAAACAACTCAAACTATAAATTGATAAGTATCATTTTTGGCACTTCTTTCCAAAGTTCTAAAGTATTCTAATTGCTTTTTCTTGATTTGTTTAGATCATATTTGCTGGCTTCTGATCTGTGTTGAAAGTGTTATATTTCTGAGTTGATTTTTCCCCACCCTGCCCTCTCTATTGGTGTTTTCTTTTTATACTTGGTGGCTTTGCAATTCCCCGCCCTTACTGTATACTTGATCTGTGACACTCCTCCCAGTCTAGTGTCTTTAGCTCATTGTACCTAATATGGAGAGAGAAAAAATTGTTGCACTTTATTCATCTGCTTACTGTGTTTGTGCTTCTTCCTACTTTATTACGTATTTTGCTCTTGCTGCCTGTTCTTAACAGTACTTAATAGCATTTATTCTGCTGTATTTGTTGTTGCTTGTTGGTAGCCAATTAAATTGTAACTGTTACTCTAAGCCTTTGGATTACACACACGGGCTTTAGACCAGTTATTTCACATTAGGAAGGTTTGTGGTCTGCACTGTTGTGGCAGGACAGGAAGCTTAAATCCTTCTGAGTTGGGAGTTGCTGATTGAAGGTTTAGTGTCTGTTCTAAAGTGTATTAGCTCTGGTTTAAGCACTTGGGCTTTGGGCCAGTTTTTTTATATTAAGAAGGTGTGGTCTGCACTCTTGTGGGAGGCTGGATTTTGCCCTTCTGAGCAGGGAATTTCTGGTCACAGGCTTATTGTGTCTGCTTATTTGAACTGTTTCTTTCTGAAACTAGGTACACCTTGTTGCTGCAGCATAGACCAGATTCAGGCCTGCTGAATTTAGCTTTGTTTGTATAACTTGAGCACTGACCCAGGCCATCTTTTTTGGAGAAGGTTCCCCTGCACCCTAGCAACAGTAGTATGCAGTTAGAACTTGTCTGATTGAAGACTGCTGGAGCAGGGCTCAGTTTTTAGCTTTTTTCTGGTTAATTGGGTAACTTGTTTAAATCAGTTGTTTGTTTTCTATTGCTTGATATATATATATATATATATATATATATATATATATATATAATTGCATTCTATTCATCTGCTTTTACTGTATTTGTGTTTCTTCCTACTTTATTACTAGTAGCATTGACTACAACTCTGATCTGAGATATATAACAATAAGTATCCTTTTCTGTGCATTTAAAGAGTTTTTTTTATTGTATCTGCTTTATTTTCTGAAAAAAAAAAATATATATATATATATATATATATATAGATATATGGATCACCTTTAAAACCTCGAAACCGCGTTTGCCCGACACACTAATGACCGAAATGAAAAGACCGACAACATAAAACGCCGACAACGCAAAACACCGAAAACCATTACACCAACACACTACACGTAAACAACACAGTACACTACATAACATATGCACTATCCCTAACCCAAACCCTAACCCTAAGGTCCGACACTACCGCACACTTACCCTACCTGCACCCTAACTCACTTAACCCACCCCTAACCCACAGTCCCTCACCATCGCACACACCCTACCTGCACCCTAACCCTAACTCACTTAACCCACCCCTAACCCACAGTCCCTCACCATCGCACACACACCCTACCTGCACCCTAACTCTAACTCACTTAACCCACCCCTAACCCACAGTCCCTCACCATCGCACACACACCCTACCTGCACCCTAACCCTAACTCACTTAACCCACCCCTAACTCACAGTCCCTCACTATCGCACACTTGCCTGTCCGCTCCCTAACACTAAATCCCTCACTCGATCGCACACTTACCGAGTCCGCCAGGTTCTCACCTTTTCGGTCATCTGCGTTTTCGGTATTCTCGTCCCGTCGGATTCCGTTTCAGGCAAACGCGAGTTCGAGATTTTAAAGGTGACCCATATATATATATATATATATATATATATATATATACTTGTTTTCCACCTTTCTATGCTAGTATAGTCCAGTTTTCAGGTTAAGTGCTGAATTCAGGGCAGTGTTACAAATCTCTGTGTTTGCCCATACCTTACTTGGATAGAAGGAAGTTTCTCTGTTCACCTGTGAGAGATGGGAGCTTTGAGCAGCCTATCTGTCCCTGGAGGTGTAGTTTCAGCACAGAAATTAGTAGTTTATTAGCCATTTTGGGCTAATTTCTATCTCGTTCATTTCCCTGCTATAAATACCGCATTTGCCCGGTTTTGCATGCCAGGCAGTGCCGGTTAGCTAGGGTATAACTATTCTCGGCTCCTCAAAGTCTCCTCTTCAATTTTTCCCTTGGAACTAGACAAACTTTCAACTTAAGCACTCAAGCCATTCATTTCTCAGCCTAGCACTTGCTCAAAACTCATAGCAAGCACTTATAAACCCTAGCACTAGAGAAGGACAAGGCTCTCTATTCAACCTTACCAGCCATTCAGTAAGACAGTTCACTGTGCCTATCCAGGCATGTCCAAAGGGCAGTTTCAGGTGTACTCTCCAATCCAACTGGTGAATCCGGGCATTTTTAAGTAATGTTACAACTGCCTCATGTACACAGACAACCCCCTCCTCCTACCACCAAACACTAATACATGTGAGAGATGCAATTATACAGCCGAACTGAAGGCTAAGCTCTCTCAACCCAAGACTGGATCAGACAGTCAAGAGGAGAAGGGAAATACTTGCATCACACCACCAGTCTCACATAGACCCATTAAACCAGCACCAGCAAAAAACACACATAAATACACAAAAACATACTCGGAGGCTCTAAATAAAAATCTGCAAAAGCAAAAGAGATCTCCAAAGCAGACATCCAAGCAACCTCCACCCCCCAGCACAAATCATGAAACACATACTTCACAAAACCAGTGTGTCATGCAATCATAGCCCTTAAGGCAAAATAACATACCCAACATACTAGTAATAGGTGACTCTATAGTCAGGCACACTGACGTCCCATGCACTAGGCTGAACAAGGAGAAGGTTACTGTTAGCTGCCTGTCGGGTGCCAGGATCCACCACATAACACAAGCACTCAGGTCACTCCAAAACAAGTACAAATACGACTCTGTCATTGTCCATGTTGGTGTAAATGATCTGAGCCATACCTCCCTGGACTACATGAAAAGAGACATGGAAGAGCTCTCTGATCTTGTAGCCCAGGCCGGTATGACTCTGACCCTGAGTAGCATCCTGTCCTCACCAAGAATAATACCACAGTATAAAGAAAAAATTATCAATTTCAACAACTGGCTAAGTTTCTGGTGTCATTCAAATGGGATCCAGTGTCTGTCTGCCTGGTATGACATGCTCGACTAGCTACGCTGCTTCGTTAGAGACGGCTTGCACCTGTCACCCGTAGGCTTTTGAATACTGGCCAAGGCTCTTGCCACCCCCATAGTGCCTTTTTTAGGCAAGGCTCAAAAGACAAACCCACTGCCATAAATAGCACAAGTAACAAAAAACTGAGGGTAATGCTACTCAATGCCAGAAGTCTAAACCTCAAAATGCATGCACTCGAGGCACTCTTCAGTATGGAGTAAATCGATATATGCGCAGTAACAGAAACCAGGTTTAAGACTCCAGAGAGCACCCCAGCACTACCAGGCTACAACTCATACTATACATTTCGGCCACAGAACCCGGACCAAAATACAAAAGGCGGGGGAGTATCCATATTCATCAAGGATACCCATACCTCCAGGTTAGTGGCACAGCACGATGCTTCAGAGATCATCCACATGCAACTAACAATGGGCAAAACTGCAATTTAAATTGTAGCTTGCTACAGATCACCCACCATGTCCCAGGACCCCCATTCCGCATTTCTGGAAACACTGGGAAATATAAAGGTCCTACCAAACACCCTAATATTAGGTGATTTCAATTACCCAGACATTAATTGGGAGAACTAACTCCCTTGCCCAACATTTCCTAGAATTCATAAACTCAAACACCCTGGATCAACTGGTCAACACTCCCACCAGAGGTGACAACATAGTGGACCTGGTCATTACCAACATGGGCGACCGGTGCTCCACACCGGAGGTCAACCCCTCACTGGTTAGATCTGACCATAAACAAATCACTTTGGATATCTACATTCCGCCCCCACCCCCGGACAAGGAAAGCACTGTGAAAAGCTTTTCAAAAGCAAACTTTACGTTACTTAAGACCGAGGTGGAAAGTTTCAAAGTCCCCATGCTAAAGGATAACATTGTCCAAGCTGCAAAATCCTTTACTAATGCATTCTATGGGCAACTACAAGAATGCATGGATCCTGCTATCCCAAGCAAAACCAAGACTCACTCCTCTAAGAAAAGGAAAAGAAAAGGTCTCCTGCCATAAACAAGCTATACAATAGAAGGAGGAAACTAGTACAGAAAAGAGTAAAATCCCAAGAAGGGAAGACATCCCTGATCAGTATCAGCAAGAAACTATGATCCCTCATAAAATCATCCAAGGTGAGTTTCAAAAGAAAAATTGCAAAGGACTCCAAAGATAACCACAAGGCATTCTTTAGCTATGTCAAGAATCTAAGTGGCAATGCTCAGATCTGCTCAGAGTTAGTGCAGAATGGTACAAAATATACTGAACCGACTCTCAAATGACACATAGTCCACATATTCAGTGTGCCATATTCAGTGTGCCACTCAACTACAGCCCATAAGGCATAACTTACCCAACATTCTAGTCATAGGTGACTCTATAGTCAGGCACACTGATGTTCCACTCACCAGGCTAAACAAGGAAAAAGTTACTGTCAGCTGCCTGTCATGTGCCAGGATCCGCCACATAATGCATGCACTCAGGTCACTCCACAACAAGTACAAATATGACTCTGTCATTGTCCATGTTGGTGTGAATGACCTGAGACGTACTTCCCTGGACTACATGAAAAGAGACACGGAGGAGCTCTCTGATCTTGTAGCCCAGGCTGGTATGACCCTAGCCCCGAGTAGCATCCTGCCATCACCCAGAATGACACCACAGTACAAGGACAAAATGATTGACTTTAACAATTGGCTAAGCTCCTGGTGTCATTCTAAGGGAATCCAGTATCTGTCTGCCTGGGATGACATGACCGACAGATCACGCTGCTTTGCCAGAGATGGCCTGCACCTGTCACCCTTGGGATTCCGGATACTGGCAAAGGCTCTTGCCACCCCTATAGTGCCTTTTTTAGGCAAGGTTCAAATGACAAATTCACCACCGTAACAGGTACAAGCGAGCAAAATCTGAGGGTAATGCTACTCAATGCTAGAAGTCTAAACCTCAAAATGCACTCACTTGAGGCACTCTTTAAAATGGAGAACATTGACATCTGTGCAGTGACAGAGACCTGGTTCAAAGCTCCAGAGAGCACCCCTGCATTACCAGGCTATAATTCATACCACACCTTTCGGCCACCAAACCCGGACCGAAACACTAAAGGTGGAGGCGTGTCCATATTCATTAAGGATATCCACACCTCCAAGCTAGTTGCTCAGCATAATGCATCCGAGATAATCCAAGTTCAACTAACTCTGGGCAAAACCGCAATCCAGATTGTAGCTTGCTACAGACCCCCCCACCATGCCCCAGGATTCCCACTCCTCTTTTCTTGATACACTGGAAAATATTAAGGTACAACACAACACTCTAATAATGGGTGATTTCAACTACCCTACCATTAACTGGGAAAACTACTCATGTACCAACTCTTTTGCTCAACGTTTTCTGGAAATCATCAATTCCAATGCTTTGGATCAACTTATCCACACCCCCACCAGAGGCAGCAATATCCTAGACCTGGTCATCACTAACATGGGTGACCGGTGTTCCACACCAGAGGTCAGCTCCTCGTTGGTCAGATCCGACCACAAGCTAATCACCCTAGACATCCACATCCCGCTCCCACCCCCATTAGGAAAACAACCGTAAAAAATTTCTCCAAAGCCAACTTCACGCTTCTTAAGACAGAAGTGGCAAACTTCATGACACCCATGCAGATGGACAATAGAGGTACGACTGCAAAATCCTACACAAATACACTTTATAAGCACTTACACGAATACATGGATCGTGCTATCCCTAACACAACCAAGATGCTATCTTCCAAAAAAAGGAAGCCAATCTGGTGGTCTTCTGCCATAAACAAACTCTACAACAGAAGAAAGAAACTGTTGCAAAAAAGAGTAAAATCCCACGATTGGAGGAACTCCCTGGTCAGCCTCAGTAAGAAGCTGAGATCCCTCATAAAATCCTCCAAAGCTAGTTATGAAAACAAAATTGTCACTGATTCTAAAGACAACCACAAAGCATTCTATAGTTATGTCAAAAATCTCAATGGCAACACTCAGATCTGCTCTGAGTTACAGCACAATGACACTAAATATACAGAACCAACTGATATTGCCAATATCCTGGCAGTTAGGTTCAGTGCTAACTTTACCCCCCTCTCACCCCCTACAGAGTCCATCTTTATACCGGAAGAATGCAAAGTTCCTGTAATCATGGCTGCACAGGTAAAAACTTCACTCTCCAAAGCCAAGAACACAGCATCCATGGGACCTGACAACATCCCAGGCTGCCTTCTACATGAACTACTGAATGAACTGGAACACCACCTAAGTACCATGTTCAATCATAGCCTCACCTCAGGCTTTGTGCCCATTGAATGGCGCACTGCAACAGTTATCCCACTCCACAAAGGGGGGCCACAACAGACCCCGGGAACTACCGCCCCATTATTCTGATGAGCCTTGTCTGCAAGGCCATGGAATGTATCATCATGGAACTCATAAACAAAGACATTGAAGATCTCCAAACCCTGGACCCCACACAGTTTGGGTTTGTAAAAGGCAGATCATGTCTCCTAAACCTGATAGACTTCTTTGAAGTAGTCACCAAAGCCATAGATGAGGGTAAGGTGGTTCACACTGCCTATTTAGATCTCGCCAAGGCGTTCGACACCATCCCCCACTCTGGAATTATAGATAAACTCAATAAACTTGATATAAATCCCTATGTCATAAGATGGGTTGCCAACTGGCTTACTGAAAGAACCCACACTGTGAAAGTAGCAGACTCCAAATCAGACTTCAGACCAGTGACAAGTGGAGTACCGCAGGGTTCAGTCCTGGGTCCTCTCCTGTTTGGTATCTACTTCTCTGAAGTACAGGCTAACACAGAAGGTCTTTGGCTAACTAAATTCGCAGATGACTGCAAACTAGGAACCATAATTGAAACCCCTAACGATGTGGACATCCTACAAAAGGGCCTCACTGAGACAGATGCCTGGTGTCAAAGACATGGTCTCAAGCTCAATGCCAAAAAGTGCATTGTCATCCCCTTTGGTAAAAATTCTGTACCCATGAACTACCACATAGGCGGTAGTCTACTTAACACAGAAAGTGTGATAAGAGACCTTGGGACACAGGTGGACAGTAGTCTCTCCTTTGATAATCACATCGCCAAAGTGGTCAGGAAATCCTTCTACATGGCACACCTCATCACAAAAGGTTTCTCATCCAGAAAAAAGAGGTCATTGTTCCCCTCTACTCATCACTCATTAGACCCATTATAGAGTACAATGCCCCTTTTGGTATGTACCTCACAAGACATCTACAACAACTGGAAAGGCCGCAAAAATACCTCACAAAGAGGATTACTGGCCTCAAACAGATGCCTTACGCAGACCGTCTCAAAAAACTCCAGCTTTACTCCGTCACATATCGCCTACTCAGAGGCGATCTCTGCCTAACATACAAAGCTATGTCAAACCCAGAGCTGTTGGACATGCTCCACTTAAAGAAATCCCAATCCCTCTGAGCTACATGCTCTAGGGACCTAAACCTTGTCACCCCAATAAACAGAACATGCTGGAGGGATAGATTCCTGTCACAGAGACTTCCCATACTCTGGAACAGACTACCTATCTATGTCAAACAGAGCTCCTCATTAGCACTCTTCAAGAAAAATCTTGATGATTGGATGGGTAATAGGAAATTCACCCCGGGGATCACTTCTGTGGTTCTGCTTGACAGGGGCACAGGAAAATTATTTTCTTGGGTGGCGAAAGCCAGGGTACATATTTGGCTAGGCTTGTACAGGCCCTAGGACCAATAGCCTAGTACCTACCTATGAACCTATGAACCCATGATGTTGCCAACATCCTGGCAGACAGGTTCAGCGCAAACTTCACCCCTGTCTCACCCCCAAAAGGGCCCATAACCATACCAGAAGAATGTAGCACTCCTGAAATCATAGACACTCAGGTTAAAACAGCCCTCTCCAAAGCCAAAAACACAGCATCAATGGGACCAGACGGTGTCCCAGGCTGTGTCCTACACGAGTTCAAAGATGAACTAACCCCTCACCTAAACACACTGTTCAAACTCAGCCTCTCCACAGGTTATGTACCCATAGAGTGGGGCACAGCAATGGTTATTCCACTCCACAAAGGTGGAGCCACAACACACCATGGAACTATCACCTTATAAGCCTGCCTAACTTGGTCTGCAAGGCTATGGAGTGCATCATCATGGAACTCATTAACAGAGACATTGGGAACCTTCAAACACTGGACCCTACCCAGTTCAACTTTGTTAAGGGCAGATCATGCCTCCTAAATCTGGTGGACTTCTTTGAGACAGTTACCAAGGCTATAGACGAGGGAAAGGTGGTACACACAGCCTACCTAGACCTCACAAAGGCCTTTGACACCAGCTCCATTCTGGTATTATAGACAAGCTCACTAGCCTGAACATAAACCCCTACATCACAAGATGGGTTGCCAACTGGCTCACAGACAGAACCCACATGGAAAGAGTTGTAGGAGCTAGGTCTGACTCTAAACCGGTTACAAGTGGCATTCCCCAGGGCTCAGTCCTAAGACCCCTCCTGTTCAGCATATACTTCTCAGAGGTACAGGCAAGCACAGGAGGACTATGGCTGACCAAGTTCGCAGACGACTGCAAACTAAGGGCTATAATTGACTCTCCAGCTGACACAGACATCCTCCAAAAGGGTCTCACTGAGACGGACACCTGGTGTCAAAATCATTGCTTCAAGCTAAATGCCAAAAAGTGCATAGTCATCCCCTTTGGAAAAAACAAAGTACCCACAAACAACCACATAGGTGGTAGCCCCCTAAATACGGAAGACATAATAAGGGATCTGGGGACCCAAGTAGATAGTAATCTCTTCTTTGATAATCACATTGCCAAAGTGGTTAGAAAATCCTTCTACATGGCCCACCTAATCACAAAAGGGTTTGCATCCAGATCAAAAAAGAGGTCATTGTGCCCCTCTACGCATCACTCTTCAGACCCATCATAGAGTACAATGCCCCATTTGGGATGTACCTTACAAGACACCTGCAACAGCTGGAAAGACCACAGAAGTACCTCACCAAGAGGATCACTGGCCTCAAACAGATTCCCTATGCAGCTCGACTGAAGAAACTCCAGCTGTACTCGGTTGCATACCGCCCACTCAGAGGTGATCTCTGCCTGACATACAAGGCCATGTCCAACCCAGAACTGATGGACATGTTCCACCTAAAGAAAAGCTTATCCCCTCGAGCCACATGCTCTAAGGATCTAAACCTCACCACAACAATAAATAGGACATGCTGGAGGGATAGATTCCTGTCACAGAGACTTCCCATGCTTTGGAACAAGATTCCAATCTATATTAGGCAGAGCTCCTCACTAACACTCTTCAAGAGAAACCTTGACGAGTGAATGGGAAACAGGAAGTTTACCCCGGAGATCACTTCAGTGGCTCTGCTGGACAGAGGCACAGGGAACTAATCTAAGGGGGCTGCGAAAGCCAACACATTCTGGCTAGGCTTATAAATGCCTTCAGGCAGATAGTCTAGTACCTACCTATGAACCTATGAACCTATGTGGACCAAGAGCTGTTGTGCGACTGGATTAAATGGGGTGAATTTAAACCAAAAGATGAAAGGTTAATATCGGTAGCCCAAGATAGTGAATTACATAGCAGGTGGTTCATCAATTCCATAGAAAATGCTGCAGATACAGATAACTGTAGGTTTTGCAGTACAGAAATAGAAACAGTTATACATCTTGTTGCAGGGTGTGATACAGAAATAAATATTAATGTGGCAAGACTGTTACACTAGAGACTTTGTAAATACTACAACATAGAGGCAGCTGAGAAATATTGGAAACATGAACTGCAAAAGATTGTTGAAAATGATGAAGTAATGATTACATGGGCTCACTCCATGCCAGCAGCTAAGAAGGTAGAAGCAAACAGACCAGACAGTGTAGTTCAAGAGAAAGACTGATATAGCTTTGATTATTGAAATTGCTACATTCAGTGACTACAGTGTCTCACAAATTGAAGAACATAAATTTGTAAAATATCAAGACTTGCAAACAGAAATCTGAGCAATGTGGAATAAAGACACACAGTTCCAGTTGTAGTAGGAGCAAATAGACTAATAAAAATGAATATTCAAACATATTTAAATATACTACCAATAAAAGTAACTCCTTATGAACTGCAAAAATAGTCAGTTATGAGTACATTGCAGGTACTGAGAAGAGCACTTGTGTCAAATATCAAAGAATGAAACAAAACTGATTATATGAACTTTAATTATGCCCTGACTTAGGAATGGGGTTCATTCCCATAAAGGTATGTAAAAACCTAAGCATTTGGGAAAATTTAAACCAATGCACATTTCTACCATCATGTGACATAAAGCAGGCACCAAGGCAGCATGACAGTGCACAATGCCATAATTTAGTGGGCATAAGTGCATGGCATGGAAGGGGGGTGTTTGGATGTGAATGGCACAATTATATGTTTGCATATAGCTTGTATAACCCACATATCATTCCATTATTGTTGTTTTGCACTTCTAGGGACCACAAAAAATGTTTAAATATCCATCTGCCAACAGAGGTAAAGGATTCATTCACACATGTGCAAAGTGCTTCACATCTATTCATGTAGGTGCATGATGACTTAAAACTTTAGTAGCATAGCCTTGATTGAGGGCACACTGTGAAAAAAGTGCATTTCAAACCACTTACCTGTTAAGTGGCTCATTAGCATAATTTCTACTCGATTAGCCTCAGAATTGCACAATAAATACATCTGCAGCTACTGCAGTGCTCATTGTGCTGCAAACTTTGTCTACAGGGAAGTGAAGTGCAAAAAAAGGATTGCTTAGGGTGCTTGCAACCACCACAGAATAGGTAACTGTTCTGGGGATGCTACCTGTATATGTTGGGAAACAATTTAAATAAATCAGCTGCTGTTCTGCTGGTATTGTTAGACTTGGGTGGGGCTGAGTTATCAGCAACAACTAACTAATGACAGTAGGAGGTGGACAGAGGAGGGGTTGTTGAGGGGCTAGGAAGTTTACTGCTACAATATTTTACTGACAACATAAGATGTGTTTGTAGCAGGGAGGACATATAGGAGTTTGAACATTGATGGGACTAGAATTTTGATATTGTAAACTGACCTTTTTCTTCCTGTTTACTGCATGGATGTAAGCAATGTTCAAGCTGTTTTTCTACATTATGAGGAACTGGGAAGAGGGGAACACTCTGATGTATCTCATTCTTGTTTGGTGTATGTACGGGGAAAGTTTTTTTTTTCAAAATGTCCATCCAAAATGGTGGTTGCAAGGGAGGGAGTGCCTTTTATCTTTTGTCTCTCTTTTGTCTCAGTATGAGTTTCCATGCATTTCAGAATGTCTTCGGTTTGTTGCAAGGTTGTTTGAGGTTTTGGGGGAATTTGCTCTTACCAATACTCACCTTTGTTGCTGCTGTGGATGTGGAAATTAAATGTCTGACTGTGCTTCTCTGCAATTGCTTGTTGAGGTTGTGGAGAATTTCCTTTTCAAAATTGTTGAAAAACCACATCGTGATTAAATATATCAGCATTGTCCAGGGCTAGGGTTGGGGGTTGTATTGACATGTACACATACCACTCTGCCTGGGACCATCATATAGGGTGCTGGTGACATTCTCAAGGATGGCTTGCATTAGACCGCAACCTAATGTTGTGGTGCACATATACGAAGGCCAGAGAGCACACATCAACAGATTAGAGCCATGCTGTTAGCATACCTGTTTTGTGACTGACAGTGTGTGTAAAGGGCAGGGTTAGTGGCATAAGAAAAAACAGGGACATATAGATGGCACTTCAACACTAAGGGAATAGACAGAGTACAGCAGACCACAGCTGTAGCCATCCACATGTGATGGGAACTGTACATGCGATGTTATGGGCTATGGCACAAATAATGCATGTCATGCTGATGAGATCAGATCTGATTACAATGTTACAGCTCACAGGTGCATGTTGCTTTGTGGTGTGTTTTAGATACACACCAGTGGTCAGCTACTGCCTGCTGCCATATGATAGGCACCTTTACAAGTGGCATGTGCTTATCTGTGGGTCAGGTGCTGCACAGTCCATGGTGTTTGTGAACTGATTGGTGGGGTAATGGAATATAGGTTTAAGGGCTATCACAAGCCAATAGCATGTCTGTCCTCACATTTGCAGAGCAGAGCGGCTTCAAAGCATTAGAAGATGATGGATGAATTCCACCATGCAGAGAATGACATCTTGCTCCAGGCTCTCCAGCAACATGGACAACAGGTCCCGCTTATGAACATATGACTAGAACAACCAGGCCTTCTGGTAGGACCTTGTTGCATAGGTAAATTCTGTCACTGACCATAACCAGAGCAAGTATAATGCAGAGCCAGTGACATGATTTATCATGCCTATAAAAAGTTAGCCTGCCTTGCAGAGGTGAGAAAGAACACAGGTGGGGTCAACATACACAGCCATTCCAAATTAACATGAAGGATCATCTGCCATCAAATTTAGGGAATGTACAACATTACCCTCACTCCCAGTGGAGGACTTGACATTGGGGTTGAACTTCACCAAGCACCACAGGTGTCAATGGGTGGTGACTAGGGTGGGTATTTCCTTACATGTATACAATGGAATGCAACATGGCTGAGGCAGACCCAAACCCATACTGATTAAAGTAATTTTGTTTGTACAGACACATCAGAGCTTTACCTGCAACATCAGTCTGCATAAGGTATTTAGCCTATAGTTCTTGCATATCATTGTGTTTTATAGCTGTAGCCTCACAGGGATCTGAGAGAGACAGAAGGTAGTAATGATACGCTTGGGTGTGCTTGTTCACGCTGATGCTTTGGTGTCTTAGTCTTACACTATGAATGTTGACACACTTAATGTCAAGAGATGTCAGAGGCTGACAGTGATGATTGCCACAGCCTGGCCCAATCTGTAGCCATAGTACCACTGTCAGGCATGGCTACTGTGGCAAGCATATCACCCTCTCTTCCACAGAATATAGTCCATTGCCTGTTCAATTGACTCCTCAATCTCATAACAGTGTACAAGGACAGGAGATGGCTGACACTGCAGCCCAAGGTGCACCTACTTCTGTGCAGCCCAGACATCTGTGGGCAATGGCATCTCTGATGAACATGCACAGGAAAGTAAGAACCAGCTTACCAGGGAGTATCAAAACCATCAGTCCCACCCTAAACCAGAGCGTAGTATATCTATGGCCACTGCACAGTGGATGTGCAAGATGTGCAGGGCCATCATACAGACAAGGGTTAATGCTACCACAGCCACTGTAGAACTGATTGGTGTGGTACATTATCTATGTGGCAGCTTCAGAAAAGATTTTGTTGATTTATGCAGGATTTTTAAAAAGACACCATGGCAAGTCTGTATCCTCAAGACGCCTGGGTGCAGCCACATACTATGGTCATTGCCATTCTTGTGGCTGTTCCTATTCTACTTGTGGTGGGAAGCCCAATGCAGGGTTATCAGGAGACAGTCTAGGTTCCATAGCACATCCTCCATGCCTACTAGCAGTATTGAGGGTGCTTATGCATACTGTAGACACACATGTATACAGGGTGTAAGTGTTGAACGTACCTGTGGCACGTCCTACTACTCACATTCACAGGCCACGCTATCCTCTATGCCACTTGCTGATCTTGGCAATGCTATTCCACAGAGGGGCCAGCCCCATAAATTGAGACATGCACAGTTGGAGCACAGAGCTCCTAAGCATGCCCTGAACATGTCACAGAGACACCTGCACAATGGAGATGCTTCTGCAGGATCTGTGCCAGTTTGAAAAGTGATATTTCAAGTGTGATGACTGAGGAAGCCTGCAATGCCCTGGGATTACCTTTCAGGTTTAGTCGATTTTTCTGGTGCAACGTTACTCAGTATAGCTTGTTGCTCAGAACACAAAGCAGAAGTTTTCTTCTCTGGACAGTAAGGATCCATCCTGCCTTTACAAAGAAATGCTCATTGATACACTCTCCTAAGTGAGTCAGCAGTAAACCTATAGATTGTTTATGTTGCAGAAATCTAATATGCATGCTAGTAGCAGATACCATAACAGAAGTGTCTACTCACAAGTAGATAGCAATACACACTTATCAAGTGCAGTCCTAGTTTATGTTATGAAAAGACTGATTGCCCTAAAATCACGTTCTAATCCATCCTTGTTTTTACTCATGGTCTTCATGTGCTCATTAAATATAAATATAAATATTCGGTCAATGGAAAAACATACCCCTAGATTTACAAAGCCCTTTATAGCGTGCAGGATTAGTTAAGAGCTATTTCCAGCAATATGGCCAATGTGTGATCCAGGAACAAGCTCCTGGGATGTGCACATGAGCTCTTAGGCTAATCCTGCATGGACCGAGCTCCTGTATGCAAATTACCTTCATTTGCAGGTGAAAACCATGAAAATGAGGGTAATATGTGATCCAGGAAGCTGGCAGCCATATGTGCAGGATGAGTGCATTGCAAAATGTAAAAGAAAAAAAATAAACAACGTTTAATTTTATCTTCACCGATCTCACCCGAATAAGCATAGGGCAGCGATGCGCAAATGGGATCGGGAGGAAATTAATAAAATAAACCTAAAATAAGCATTCTAACAAAAATCAGTATTCTGCCATGCAAGTCAAGGGCAGTCAGAAGACAACCTGGCCAGTGCGTAATGGTTGCTAAGGGGGGAGGCTCAGTGTGGGACATGTAACTATGCATTAGTTGGCAATCCTATGCAAATGAGGGAAAGGTTAGTGAATTCCAGATTATCCCAGGGTGTGAGGCAAGTCCCAAGAGTGTAAGAGTATAAATAGCTGGGTGCAAGACTAGGATATAGGTGACATCATGGGGGGGGTGTCAGGCATACTGTAAGTGGATTGGAGACCTGTGGCTCGAGATTGCTCCTAGGTTAGCACAGCTAAGCTAGGAGTGTGTCTAAACCTGCCTAGCATACTTTACAAAGTGTAAGCAGGTGTGTGCGCCGTGCACCAGGGTTTACAGGAAGAAAAAGGAAGTTAACCAGGAAAAAGCAGCTCTGTGCAAATTTGAGCACTCTGTTTGTGCGGTGCGCACACGGGCTTAAACAGGGAGGCAATGGGAAGGGAAAACAGCAATAGGAAGGTAATCAAGGAGAACTAGCTTAGCTGACAGGTGAAATGTATCAGAATCAGCCAATTACACAGGCAGCAGACCAGCCCAGCCCAGCACACCACTATAAACTATGCAAACACCTTTCCCCCTGGTTTTTCCCAAAAACTCTGCACCACTCATATATACAGACGGGGAAATTTTACAAAACAAAAGCAAGAGAAAAAATGTTAGGGGCTGCTTTTGCTATCATAAACTAGCATGTGCATGAGGCTGAGGGTGGCGAGGATGTGAATGCTGCTGAGCAACCCACAGTGAGGAGACGGAGAAGAGTGTACAGACCCAGAGTAACCTACCAAGGGCTACATGAGCTAGAGATAGTGGTGCACTATAAGGTGGATCAGGACCTCCTACAGCAAATTGTTGAGCTGTGCTGGGCACGCCTCATACACAGAACTAACAGAGGGGAACCCATCCCAGTGGATACCAAGGTATGTGTAGGCCTATGTATACTAGCTACAGGTACCTTCCAAAGGCCAACTGGGGATATGATGGGGATTTCACAGGCATCAGCATCCAGGATACTCCACCAGTTCCTGGATGCCATGTCAGCACATGAGGATGAGCATGTATATTTCCCCATCACATGTGAGTTGTTGGTCAGCAATATGTGTCTCTTCCACCAAATAGCAGAATACGCCGAGGTAGTGGGTGCAATAGACTGCACGCACATATGCATTAAAGCACCACCAGATCAGTGGAGGGGTAGGGTCTATATCAACCGAAAGGGCTTCCCCTCTATCAACTGCCAGGTCGTGTGCGATGCCCAGGGCATAATAATGAATGTGTGTGCTGGCTGCCCTGGAAGCTACCACAATTCCCACATCTGGCATTTGATGCAGTTGTACCAGACATTTGCCAATGGGGACATCCCACACGGTCACCTAGTGGGAGATGCTGGATACGCACTGGGGCCATGGCTGATGACACCCATCAGAAATGCACACACACCTGAACAAGAACTCCATAATGAAGCACACTCACAAACATGAATCATAATAGGGCATGTGTTTGGGATGCTCAAGTCACTGTTCCAGTGCCTGGACACATCCAGTGGAGCCTTGCAGTTCTCACCAACTTCATGTACCCAAATTGTCCTTGTATGTGCCATGCTACAAAATATGATCCTGCGGAAACAGCTGTAGCAGGAACAGCATGGGGCAGGGCCACACAGCCCCCCACCAGTGCCAAGGCCTGCACAGTCGCAGAGTGACCCGGAAGAGGAACAACCTGAGCCTTGCCTCAGTAGGCAGAAGGAGGCATGCCCAGTATGCCCTGGCCTTGGCAAAGAGGCAATGCATAGCACATGCACTGACACAGTAGGGACCCAGGGAATGACACCTCTCTCCGACTAGCACATACAGTAAAAGGGATGCCAAACATGACACTACCTGTGCTCAACCATGTATAGGGAGTGTACTATGTGCATCCAACATAGGCAGCCCTGCATCACCACCCTCAATACTGGGACACCCACAAGGTAAGTGACTCACACATGCCAGTCGGGGGGGGGGCACATACCCAACAACAGTCACATCCAGCAGGATAGGTGTAGACAAACACAAACAAATGCTGTACTATGGCCTCTGAATGAGCTCCATGGGTAGCACCTACACCAGCCCTACACAGACAGACTACAGCAGGCCAGCCAGTTGGATGTCAGTTGTGAAGGCTAGGAAGTCAGAAACTAATATGTAGGTAGTGAAAGCTACGATCTGTAGTACACTGGTATCCCTCTAGCCAGGACGATAGGTAAGACTACAGACTGAAATGGTGTACCTGACATACCAGTACAGTCCTAGCAACTGTGTAAAAGTGTAAGGTGTGCCCCACCATCCTATGTACACTTATAGTAACAGTCAGGTGTGCCCCCACCCCTGTGTAGAAATGTAGAAACAGTTTTCTGCCCCCCCCCCACTAAGTAGAAATGTAGCAACAGTCAATGCCAAATGACTGATGTATACCCTGCAGACACAGCATGCTACCTGTCGATGTACAACACAAAGGTCAGCACTGCAGTACAAACCACCTGGACTTGATCCAAACATGCAATACAGATGGCCGTACTGGGCATGCTCACACACTTAAACACAAGAAGGCCATATCAGCAAACAACAGTGGACCAGACATATCTGGCAGTTGCAGTTCTCAGTGCAGACACATGTCAGTATGCACCACTCCTGCCTTGCACACACAGTGGATAGGAATACAGACATATATGTAAGGACAACACACTATAATAAGCCAAAGGTAGTCGGACATAGATGTGTTGAAGAGGGTGACCGTGACAAGGAGCCATCAGGGCCTGTCCCACCCAGCACACAGCCAAAGGGCCCCAAACACATGAGGTGCAGGTGTCACTCACTGCAGATACAAGCCACCAGTATCTGTCAGCATGACGGCGTGTTGTACATGCCAGCTGTGCAACATGACTGTACAAGGAAGATGTCACCTAGTAGCTGTATACATGTACCTGTGGCATATGACCCTGTGTGTGCCCACATGTGGCATGTCGACCCCCTACATGAATGGGTTACAGCCCATGCACACACTGCCCTCCCCATAGCAGTATCATGACAAGCCTGCTGAGGTCATCCAATGTGAAATACAAATTTGGGGGAGCTGTAGCTCAGTAATCCCCATGGCATGTCCCATAACTGTGTACTGCTGTACTGATAAACTAGTTAGGTAGTAGTCCCAACACCAGACTTGGCAACTGTGTGAGTGTGTGTATGAGTGCGTGTTTCGGTCTCTGTCTGTGTAGAGAGAAATGCTTTCTAGGCTACTCACACTCAGTACAGTTCATACACACAACATTGGCAAGGCTGCAGATGTCACGCACCTAGAAATACACCTCTGGGGAAATCATAGCCCAGTAATCTCTGTAGCGCATCTTGTAACTGTGTACTGCTGCATTGTGATAAAGTAGTGAGGTAGGTGTTCTAACCCCAGACCTGGTAATTGAGTGTGTATGTGAATCTGTGTGTGTCTGTATCTGACTGAGTAGACAGCAATGCTTTTTAGGCCACTCACACCCCGTACAATACACATACTCGACTTTGGTAAGGCTGCTGATGTCACTCACCTAGAAATATACCTCTGGGGAACTCATAGCCCAGTAATCTCCGTAGCGTGCCTTGTAACTGTGTACTGCTGTAGTATGATAAAGTAGTGAGGTAGGCGTTTTAACCCCAGATCTGGCAACTGTTGGTGTGTGTGTCTGACTGAGTAAAGAGCAATGCTTTTTAGGCCACTCACACCCCATACAATACACACACTTGACTTTGGCAAGGCTGTTGATGTCACTCACCTAGAAATACACCTCTGGGAAAACCATAGCCCAGTAATCTCCGTAGCATGCCTTGTAACTGCGTACCGCTGTAGTGTGATAAAGTAGTGAGGTAGGCGTTCTAACCCCTGACCTGCTAACTGTGTTTGTTGGTGTATGAATCTGTGTGTGTGGCTGACTGAGTAGACAGCAATGCTTTTTAGGCCACTCACACCCTGTACAATACGCATACTCGACTTTGGTAAGGCTGCTGATGTCACTCACCTAGAAATACACCTCTGGGGAACTCATAGTCCAGTAATCTCCATATAGCGCTTTGTAACTGCATACTGCTGTAGTGTGATAAAGTAGTGAGGTAGGTGTTTTAAACCCAGACCTGGCAACTGTTGGTGTGTATGTCTGACTGAGTAGAGAGCAATGTTTTTTAGGCCACTCACACCCCTTACAATACACATACTCGACTTTGGCAAGGCTGCTGATGTCACACACCTAGAAATACACCTGTGGGAAAGTCATAGCCCAGTAATCTCTGTAGGGCATCTTGTAACTGCGTACTGCTGTAGTGTGTTTAGAAATGTGGTAGGGTTCCATCTCCACCCATGGCAGTTCTGGATGTTTTGTGTGTGTTGCAATGTCTGTGTATGGAGCAATGCATCATAGGCTACTCACTCGCAGTACATTTCAAATGCCCTACATTGCCACTCCTGCTGATGTCATTCATTGTGAAGTAACACTTTGGGGGAAAAGTTCTTTAATGATCCCTGTGGTGTGGTCTATAACAGCACTATGCTGTAGTGTGATATAGATCTCAGTCAGGGGTTCTATACCCACACATATCAGTTGTGGATGTTTTGTGTGTGTCTCACTGTCTGTGTAGGGAGCAATGCATTTTAGGCTAGTCATTTGCAGTACAGTTGAAATGCCCTTCTTTGGTAAACCTTCTGATGTCATTCAATGTGAAATACACCTGTGGTGAAGGATGTCTCTAGCAATCCCTGTGGTGCATCCCATAACAGCTCCATGCTGTAGTTTGATACAGACCTTGATCAGGGGTTCTATACCCACACATGTCGGTTGTGGATGTTTTGTGTGTATCTCACTGTCTGTGTAGGGAGCAATGCATTTTAGGCTAGTAATTTGCAGTACAGTTGAAATACCCTACTTTCGTAATCCTGCTGATGTAATTCACTGTGAAATATACCTTTGGGGAACAGTACTCCAGTAATGTTGGTGGCGCATACTGTAAATGCGTAGTGCTGTAGGGTAATAAAGTACTTAGGTAGGGGTTCTACTCCCAGACATGACAGGTGTGTGTGTTTGTAACTCATATCCTATGTAGAGGTGAGTGTGTGGGCATTGTGGAGGGGGTTTTGCTAATTTATTTTATGGTTGCCCTACTATATATCACAATGTCAACCATACAGGGATAACAGATGTAAATTAGCTGGGAGGCTGGGCTGAAAAGCCATACCCATACATGTGATATCAAGGCCAGACAATCCAAGTTAGCAACCCCACTATTACCCAGAGCACACACTCAACCCATGTGTCATATGAACACACATGCCTAGGCAGCAGCCAATATGTGGGCAGTACACTGCATATTGGCCACTGATAGTAGCTATGCAGTGATAGCAGTGGCCTACAGAGGGCATATCACCCTGCCCATCTGTCCAATATGTATTTACATGCAGACAGTGCACTTCTACCATGTTCCCCAATGGAGACCTGCACCACCTGTGGTGCCTTCACATGTGACTCACAATGGACATACCATGCCTGACAACATGTCCTGTATGGACAGATGACACTGACATCAGGGAATGCTGTTGGCATGCCATCAATGTAGGTGAAGGGTAAATCTGCTGCCCAGTACCAGTTCCTGCCAAAGGTGGCCAAGACTGGCGCATCTGATGATAATCTGTGTTCACAACATGGGCCAGATACCCCAGGTACAGTTCCACATGTCATTGTACATGCATGTGGGAGGTGTGCACATCCCAGACACCATCCATGTCATGGACTAAGGAACACATACATGGCATGTAGTGTACAGCATTGGCCACACACAACAGTCACCCAGGTGACTGGATGGGGGATGCAATACCACCTGTGTGGGCAAATGCAGTAACTACAGGCCTGAGCCACAATGTAGACCATTCTCATGTGGCCTGATGCAAAGGTATACCCATCGCCTACCCTTGTACAGTCTGCTGGCAGAGTTGACCACCACACACCCATGTAGACATGCACCCATGCATGTCAGAACTGGCACCCTGTGTGTTCATGTGTGTGTGTTGTATGGTGCGTATGTCCACATCCACACTCAGTACAACCCCCCCAGGGCATACTGAAGCATGCTGTGTGATGTCTAACATCTCTTCATACTCTTTGCCCATACGGCCTCCGTATGACCCATGTGGTGCATGTGAAACCTGCACATTGATATGTTGTGGCAATCCCACTAGTAATGAGTTGCACTCCTGGCCCTGCCAAGTGTGTCAATGTGTGTGCATCCCTGTGTGAGTGTGCCTGTGTTGAATCTGGCACCTGTTCATGCAGACAGGCACATGTACGACACCTACCGTATATCTACTGTATCCCTGTTGCAGATGTCACTCACCCTCACATATATGTTCTGAGTGCTCCACATCAGCTAACCCATGTGGTGCATCCAATAACTGCATCGAACTGTGATAGCACTACATAGTTGTCAGGGGGTTGATACCCAGTGCTGGTAGGTGTGTAACACAAGCATGCTTCGGTTTTACACTCCCACTCCTCCCTGACATGTATTTACCTCTGTCTGCCTTCCCCACTTCCTCTATGGTGGATGTGGAGACCCACACCAGCCTTGCTTAGGCAGCAGCAGGTGTATTTTATGTGATGCTCATGATCAGCTGATGGCCTCTGCACGAATTGCAGCCCTCCCCTAGCTGATTGCATGTGGAACAGCTGTGGTAACAATCCCATAGCCAATTGCATGGAAACACATTCCAATACCTAGGAACATCATGGTCGTGTTGTGCCTTTTCAGTCACTGTGAGCAGGAACTAGATCTGTTGTTTGGCAAACAGCATCTCAGATGGAATGGGGATTTACCTCCAACAACATACACTGTGGAAAGAGAGCAACAAACAGGAGAGGGATGTGTCTGACCTGACTACAGACAGTAAGTGCTGCTATACTGCATTTGGAGTAATGTTGGTTTAATAGTGTTTGTCTGGATATGTCTGTCGTACATGTAGTAATACCTGCCATGTCAGTTCCATATATATGAGGAATCCCCACCTGCCGGGTCATCTGCAGACTGGGCAGTGTTGTGCCTATGGTTTCATGTGTTATCCACAGTTCATCTCTCTGTGGAATGCAGACGGTAGTGTGAGGATTGCAGTCTGTAGATGGTGAAGGTCGTGACAGTTACTGACTTCATATCCCTCATAGGACATATGTTGCAACAAACACTGTTATAATGGAAAATATACAAGGTTATCACAGCAACATGTCTATACTGTGTATGTGCTGTCAGCCGCACCACTGTCAACGTTTGTACATATGGCATGCATGAAGTGGTGCATATGTGCTGTATGCCATAAATAGTGTCATCATATATGATAACAAGCCAGTAAATTGCTACACATGTTATGTACAGTAGCGGTTATATTTCATGATATAAGCTGGACATTCTGTGGATGCTTGTACAGTACTGAGGTCTGTGTAGTGATGGTGAATGTCGACAGTATGTGTATTGTTAGTATGTACTGTAGCCTGTGTACAAACTGTGGTAGATGTCATTTTCCTAGCTCCCCTTCTATCAGATGTTACATGTTGCCCCACTGTATGGTACCATTTTGCCATACATGTTTGTAGGGCCATACACACACATGTCCCATATCACAGACAGATATCAGACCAAACTGTGTAGCAGACCAGTATATGTAGGGACATTCAGTGACAGGCACATATGAAGATGGTGTAGAACAGATAGTCCATATATTGTAATATTATGCTAGCCTACCATATGTCACTGTGGCTGTGTTCACATCACTTGTGGTTATGCACTGCCACACAGGTGTATCTTACCCTGTGCTGTGACATGGCTGTTGAGCCTGCTATATATGCAGGTACATGTGCATTCCCCCATACAAGATGTAGGCCAGTGTTGAGCCAGTCTGCCTGTAGCCTGTACAGTGCATTGTTACATGCCTAGCAGCTTAGTGTACTTAACCAGTGGGATGTCATGTACAGATACTTGCCAGATGTACTGCTGCTGGGCCTCCCTTAAATGTCATGTATGTCAGACAGACCAGTGGGATGCTGTACAGATGTATGTCAATATCTAGTAGGTAGTATGTGTCCATGGCACCCCTGTACCAGCAGTCATTATGTGTCAGGCCAGACAGGACTGTGTGAATCCAACACCTATGGTGCCAAATGTATACCAATCGTTATGTGTTATACCCATCTACATGGCTGTCTACATCCATATTGTCAGGCCTGGTACACGTGTAATACGCTAAGGGAATATATGTATACTTCTGGACTGTACAGGGTGTGTACGAAGATCCATATATAGTGGCCAATATCTCTACTGCACTCCACAGGGGCATTACAAGCTAGCAGCAGTACTTTACAATGATTTCCATAGGATGTCTGTCAGTAGCCAATGGCACACATTATAAGCAGATGTCATCATCCACTCACACCATGTCTGTGAAGACAATCCCAATGACAATAGCAACAGTCTAGTAATATACCTGCTATACATACCTGATATCCCCTTGCACTACGACATTGGGACTGTAGGGGCTGGGATATGGTTACACTCCATGTCCAGGACATATGGTGGAAATATATGTACATACACCTATCCAGATAACCATATATATATATATAATGACACATGTGCACTATATTGAATTACCACTGTCATGGCAACCACCCACTATAAATCCCTACAGCATGTGGCCGTGGTCCCTTCACATTTCCTGTGTGATGATCTTCCATCCTGTGTGTGAGCATCAATGATACAGGCAGCAGGTAGCAATACCTCTTACAGGAGAACATGCACATTCAGAGCGGACACATATTTGTAGGAGGTTCAGGAGCTACAGACAGACTGTGGGTAGAGTTGTGTAATGCTTTGCATAGTACTGGTGTTACAGGGTGTGTGTGTGTGTGTGTGTGTGTGTGTGTGTGTGTGTGTGTGTGTGTGTGTGTTTGTGTACATACTAGTGTACCTTGGAATGCAATCTGTCTGCATAGGTCACTACTGTGGGCCTACCTCTTGCTGGGCAGAGGTATGCCTATCATGTGTTGTCCGTCCACCATACAAGCCCTGTGTCAGTTATGACCCTGGCAGTGTGTGTGTTGCATGCTACCAGTACATGGCTACACCCATGTCTATATCTAACCTCAATTCCCTGACTAAGGGTATGTTGCAGACTATTCTGTAACACCAGCACCTTGCTTAGTGTATAGCAACAGTGTTCCACATATATGCCTGTGTTCCAGCCTCTGTCCCCCACCTACATATCAAGCTCTGCACATCTGTCATGCTGTTGGGGGTTGTTCTGTAGTGGGCTGTGAGTATATCACACTGCCATTAGTACACTGCTGTTGTATCCCCCGCACATACACTGGAGCTGGGGCCATATATGTTTGGGCGTCACCTACACAACACATGTGTGCACTTATGCACTGCAGAGGCCAGTGTATGTAACAGTGGTATATGGTCTTGTATTATTGAGTCCAGGTGGGGAGCACCATAAATGACCTAGGCTGTTACAAATGTGGGTGTATCAGGGGTGAACTGCCACAAGGTATGTGGATGTACAGTACCATATACTCCACCTATATTGCAACTACTAACATGACTTGGGGTACTGCAAGCCTACTGTCCCCTGCAATACAGACTGTTCTGTGCGTTATGCCTTGTTATGTTCCAGGTACAACCCATTTGGTCACAAAATGTCTTTACCTCCTAAGGTGATTGTACAGAGTGTAGATAGAGGCTGCTGAACTACACACCTGCAGTACATACAGTTGATTGTGTGGTACCCTGTGGCCCAGTCTGTCAGCACTATTGTACATTCTGAAGGGCTTGGCTTGGACTGCAACAGTTCTAAACCTTTCCAGACTACTGTATAAGTGTAACTGTTTCACAGTTGCAGTACTCCGTGTATATGGTTGTCAGTATTTGAACAGTTATATGATATGGCATATAGGGCCATTATGGTACACAATTAAAGGAGTCTCATTTCTGCAAACATGTGTGTGGTGTCTTTACTATGACCTTTCTATGGGTATATGTTGCAGGCAATGACTGACATTTGTATGTTTAGCCCATACAGTGTCCAGTTGTTCAGGTGTTAACTGTAGGCATACTGGCTGTTCCATATTGTGTGCACCTCCTACATACGTATCTGACTGTACATATATCTGCATGTGTATGTGTAATCACATGTATACATACATATATATATATATATATATATATATATATATATATATATATATATATATATATATATATATATATATATATATATATATATATATATATATATATATATATATATATATATATATATATATACATATATATATATATATATATATATATATACATATATATATCTATATATCTATATATATATATATATATATATATATATATCTATATATATATATATCTGTATCAGCATATATGTGTATGTGTATCTGTATCCTGGGGATGTTGACGGCTTACACATATTACATGTCCTGCAGGAGGCAGACTGTACTTGGTAGTGTATTGCAGGGTGCAGGTGTTTGGCTGTGGGGGGGTGCCTATTCGTACAAGACGTATAGTGTGTGGGGCCTCTCAACCCCATTAACGGTGCATGTGGACATTGGTGTATTTGATAATCTGCAATTGCTATCTACAGATGTATGGCCATATATACGTATTTATATATATATATATATATATATATATATATATATATATTTAGCTGCTAACAGCTATATAGGTATATGTGCATAGATAGCGATATATATGTATATAGAGGTAGTAAAACAACATATATATTTGATTACATGTGTATATACATATATGGGTATGTTGTATCTGTTAAGGTTGCACTATAGTTACACACATAGACATCTATATGTTGGTATACATTCTCTGCACTGTTGCATGACAGGACTGGCTGATATGTTCTGAAACATTGAACATCTGTGTACCTGTCATGGCTTAGTGGTACACTGGTTTGTCTAGGGTGGGCAGGGTCCTTGGTTTGAGCTTTGCCAAAGTTGTTTAATTTGTTGCTGGCCAGAACATGGCCCAGTGGATAGAGAGTAATTAAGGCACCGTACAGCAGTAGTAAGCAGGTCTGTATGTTCTGCCCAGCAACAAAATAAACAGTCCTGCAAGGCTCGTAATCAGGACCCTGCACATCATACACAAAGTTATTTACCACTAAGCCATGGCAGATATGAATAATCATGATGTTTACACATACATATCATCCAGCCCAGCTATACAGCACTACAGGGTATGTATTCCACCATGTATATGTATTTGTGTGTGTATATATATATATTCATCATTGAATGGATATAACATATCTATATATGTAGATATAGGTATAGACATATCTTTATACATATACATACATTTATATATATATATATATATAGATATATATGCCAATATATACAGATATACATAGATACGCATAAAGCCAATGATATGTATGCATATATCCACATGTCCACATATAGACAGCACTAGGAATGCATATATGTCAGCATATATATGGCTCACCTTTCAAAGGGAGAAATCCATGTGTTCAGAAGCTGGTATGCCTAAAGTATGTTCTCAACATTGCACAATCCTGCAATACATGCATATAATTTGCAATGTGTGAATGTCAGTATGCATTCACTCATTGCAGATTAGGCAATTTGGTTGCGGATGCCACTATAGTGGGTATGGGGAATAATTGCCTATCCCTACTGTAGTGCACACTAGGAGTTCATATATCACAGTAGGGGGTTGTGGGGGGCCCAGACCCCAGAGGGGGGTGCAGGGAGTCATGCCCCCCGCCATTACGATATGCATTCCATCCTGCAGTTCGAGTGTCAGTGAAGGTGCCTGTAGAACTGCAGTTCTCTTAACTGTGGTGCAGTAAGAAATGACGGGTTAGTCCTTTCTGTTTGCAGAAAGGGTCGTTCAAAGGAATGATTGTCCCCCTGTCAAAGGTGAACACATATATATCAATATAGGCATATATGGACATACATCTGTAGATGGAACTGGGAATGTAACCACAACATATATGTCCACATGCACCATTGATGGGTTTGAGAGACCTAAACAACATACATCTGGCATGGATAGGTATAACCCCCCAGCCAAATACATCTGGCCTGCTATACAATACCAACCTTAGCAGACCCCATAAGCAGAACCCTACACGACAAGGGCAGTACATGTTAACAGTACTCCATCCCACCTGTAGGAAGTAAGGCTGGCATTACTAACATATCATGCAGTACAGTCAAGTGACATGTCATGCTTGGGGGAACCCCCTGGGCAGGTGCAGTAAGTAGCTGGGATCCCTCATACAATCCAATAGCCCTACACCTGACAATGGTTTCACCAATGTTGGCAAGGACATCCACAAACCCGCCATGTCAGCTGGGAACTACCACCCGGTAGCCTGATGACCATGGTCTGCAGGGACATGGAACATACCAACAATGAACCCATGGCCAATGTCACTGGTTATCTCAACACATGGGACCCTGCCAATGTTGGACTTGTCAAAGGCAGAGAATACAACTTGAACCTGGTATACCTCCTCAATCCAGTCATGACAGATGTAGATGAGGATTAGAAGGTGCACAATGCCTATGTAGATCATAGCAGGCTTTTGTGCACAATCCCGCTTGTAGGAATGTGTGTAGTTGTTATGGGATCTACCTCAGGTCACAGGATATGTTTCCACAATGACTGCTTGGCATATGCCACCATACCACAGGTACCATCTCGTGAGCATACAGTCCTTCATAGGTCATAGATGTGTCAATGCCCTCCTCCACACTGTTGAGGTGTGCAGCACTACTGGGGTTGCTATAACTCACTGGGTGTGGCTGTTGTAGACACGACTGCCATAATTGCAGTTACTGTTGCATCTCTTCCCCCACATAGCTGTCTGTAATACTGTACAGTGTATGTAATCAGGTTGTTAGTTGTTGTCTACACCATTCACAGTAGTTGAGCACCTCACACCCTCCTAAGGGTAGGGCTATGCTACCAGCATTGGCACACACACGTTACTTAGGTGAGGATCGCAGGAGAGTGGGGATAGGGAAACACACCGTGCTGTTAACATGTTCAGTGTCATCCATATTGCAGACTGCATATATAGCACTGTGTGGTTGTGCCTATCCTGTCTTGGTGGGATTACATGTGCAACAAATGTGTTACCTGCACGGGGACATACCTCCATGTGTACAGTCCTGTACCTGTACTGCATCCTAACCAAAGGCATTGTGTGTTGTACCCAGCCATGGCATGTGTACCACCCACTACACTTACTGGTGTCCACTGTAGAAGGCCTGCTGACACCACTACACCAATCAGCCATGTGGCACATGGACAAACCCAACACAATCTGAACAGATACTGGTGACAACAATACAACATTGTTAATTAAAGCTATGATGCATCATGGCTGAACAGCTACACCTTCCAAGATATTCGCATTTCACTGTACTGCTGACAACATGTTACACATCATTCCATTGCTACACTGTTGTACAGTCACCCTGTACATCAGAACCATGTTAGCCTGTCCCTGCATCGATGTTACGGATGTCAGTCAATGGCACAGGTATCATCATATGCACAGAGTGTGTTGTTGGTTTGCCAGAAGCCTAGGCTGAGCCATACAAATGACAACATGTGTGTGTGTGATGTGGCTGAGTATTGTTATGGGCCACTGGTGATGTGTGTGCAGGTATGTGGTTGCCCTAGGTTCGTTGTTTATGTGTGTGTGTGTCTGCATGCACACAGTTCCTCCATGTGGCTGCCCTATATAGGCAATTGTGGGACAGCTGCAGACTGTACCTGGCAGGGTTTGCAGCTCACCATCTCTGGCCATGGACACGGGACCTGTGCCTGACAGGGGTGCTAAAGGCAGTATCAGATACAGAGCCAGACCGAGTACTGTCCCCCGAGTTTGACAGACATCCACTGGATCCAGGTCACTCCTGGAACTGGCCAGGGCCACGTGCACGTGGTCTGCTCTGATGGGTTGTGGACAGCTCCCCCCAGTGTTGGGGCTGGTACTGCCACTATGGGAGCAGCTGTGACTGTTTGGATGTCCAAGCCGACCTCCAGCTGCTGGTGTTGCTGGCATACGTCCATGTAGCCGTTGCAACCATCCCACCCTGTCCTGATGCATGGACATGACATTTTGGATGAGTTCCAATGTCTCACCCCTCCGTCTGTCCATGACCTCGGTGTAATTATGGATGGCACCTGCTAGGTCATGGATGCTGTCAGTTACAGAGGTGTGATGAGCCCTCTGCGCCCTTAGACCGTGCATGGTGTCCAATTCCATTCATGCCTGTGCCTCCATGACAGTCTGGAACATGCGTGTGGTTGAAATAGATGTTGCACGTCTGCCAGGTGCATGATGATCAGCAGTGCTCCTACGAACACCACTGCACATCTGCCTATGTCATACCCTGCCAGACATCTGGCTATGGCTGCTGTGTCCTGACACACATGCCATAGATACCAGACTGTCCTGGCCCATGCCAACCGTAGGCTGTCCCTCAGCTAGGGCCGATGGTGATGAGGTATGTAGAGGCAGTGTGACTGTGTGTGTGGATGATGTGGTTACATGTGGGTTATCAATTGGTGGCCCATCTGCAGCTCCTGATGACCCTTCCTGTGCCTCAACACACCTATCTTCATGGTCACTGTATGTATCCATGACATCACATTCCCTGCGGGGGGGACCCAGCCCCACCTCGCCACCTGTGAGGGGGGAAACAGGGAACAGACTGTAAAACCTGTATAATACCACTAAAAAGTAAATACACACACACACACACACACACACACACACACACGCACACACACACACACACACACACACACACGTGTGCAGACATGACCACACACACAGACATACACACATGCAGTTGACATACATGGCAACCCATACACTACACCAGACAGCACCTACAGACAGCTGCCGCAACCCCATAACACACAATAGCAGGTGATGGTACAGTACAGTATCAAACACATACCAGTAATTACACACATGTCAGCATGCAAGAAATGTGGGGCTGAACAGCATGCAGTGCAACTGTAGTCAATCCCCATTACAAACATTATACATGGCTGTGATGCATAGCTTCTGTTTGTAGGTGATGGCCCTCCCCCTGGAACCCACTGCACCCATGTCCACAGCATTGCTGTGCATCTGTTCAGCACCCTGGCATGTACTGTGCACCATACCTCACAGGTGTGCACACCATTGCAGGATGTATCTGTGTGTGTCAGTTGTGTTTCCGCTGCTGCTCACAGCCTCTGTGTGTTCCTGGATCATGTGTGGACACATGTGTTTAGTGACTGCTTGATGTGTATTCACATAAGTCATCAGTGGTGCATGTATGAGTGGTCGATTACCATTAGACCAACCACAGAGACATTGTACTGTACCTATGGTGAGTGTAGAGACTATTATTGACCATGATTGGGCCCTGGCTGATGTTGCTTGTGGTACACATAAGTTCATAGGTGAGTACTGTTCTATTGGTCCTGGGGTCTACCTAAGCATAGCCACAGGGATTCCCTGCCATGCACCACCCACTAATGTTATTCCCCTTTGCCCCTGTCAGGCTGTGGCATACACATGTGACCCAGGGTGTATTCCCCATTCCCCATCCAATTGCCATGTGTTTCTGTCAAGAGGGCCAAAGAGTAGCATTGCCTGACATGTATGGGTAGTCCATTCCAGAGTGTGGTGATTCCCCAGGACAGGGCCCTATCCCTCCAGTATGTTCTGTGTAATGTGTTGATTAGGTTTTGGACCCTGGAGCGTGTGTTAGCAGAGGGAGTGGGATGTCGTTACATGTAGCATGTTCAACTGCTCTGTGTATGGCATAGCCTTGTATGTTGGACAGATGTCAGCTGTGCCTGGACAATGTGCACTGGAGTGTAGCCACAGTTGTCTGAGATGGACTGTGTATTGCATGTGTTTGAGGCTGGTAATTCCATTAGTGAGGTGTGTGCTGTGTCAGTGCACATGTACAGCATGCATTATGGGAAGGTCTGTTAGATGTGTACATGGCCTACACCTTAGCTATGACATGCACAGTGAATTGCCAAGCATAACCATAAACCATACCCACTGGCATCCAGCCACTGCCTTGTTGGTATTCCAGAGATACCTACATTGAGATGGGATAGAGTTGATGTCAGTGGCCACAGCTGTGGCATTGCTACAGGGTGGCTGCAGTATTACAGTACATCAACAGCTGAAGTCCACAGTACTACAGTTTATGCATTACTGCTTATCGGTACTACACAGCAACATACCCCACATCTCACACATGCATGGTCTACCTGTACATATGCATACAGTACAGTAGTCTACTGATATGCTCTGGAACCTTACCTGCATGCTCAATGTGTGGTGTGTGAGTAGCACCCACCTCCATGACCATATAGGTCTGGAGCTCTTGCGGTCAGGCAGGTGCTACCAGGCTGATGAGCAGCTCCTCCACTCTGGTGAGGGGGGGGTGGATGTTATGGCCCCCCCTGTTGCAAGGTGGTGACCCCGCATGGCAGCAGCATGATGTTGTACTTACTGGAGCAGGTTATTACAATGGTGGCTGACCTGCTCATAGGTTCGGCTGTGCAACCCCACCTCATTCACCCTGTGGACCACATCAGTCCACATGGCTGTTCTCTCCTGCTGGTCCATGCTTGTCCATGAGAAGAGCAGCTGATAGTTGTGGATGATGCTGGTGATGATGATCTCCTCCTCAGCGGCACTGTATGTGAGGTTTCTCAGGTGTGCGACACTCCCTGAAAGACATAATGATGGAAATATGTCTGAGCAACTCATATGTCAAGTTTACCGTAATACAATACACATATCAGTGTCCCACCACTATATCAGCTCCAACATAATGTTTACACTACGCTAGTGGTATGTGTCCGATATGTGTACTATTGGGCCATAGATTGTATTGTACAACACTTTCTGCTATGTGGTCATAGATATGCTCCCTGTGGGGAAACTAGAGTTGCAGGGCTGTTACATGGTATTTCACCTGCATGCCATTGTCACTGCCACTATATTTCCACATATGCATGTGGTAGGTCTACTATGTGATTGCTACACATCTGCCATATAGTAGTATTGGGGATATCTATGCATGCTGTTGGACATGTTCAGGGATTGTGTATACTATTACAGCCCACATATGTTCCATGACAGTTACACACCAGTATGTGCAGGTGTTATTTGCCAGCAGGAACACCACTCCAACCTAATGTGCACATGTTACCAGTCCACATCCCATCCATGGCCCACCATGGAGCCTCATTTTCTACTGTTCCATCACTACCTTCATGTGGTACAACCTCAGACGATGGTGTCCCCCACCATGGAACACACACAGACATGTGTCTGTCACCCCCGTAAGTCATGGGTATTGGGCAGGGGGAGGTCTATAGTGACATGGGGTATGTGCTACATCACCTGGAGGCATGCAGTACACTTACACAAGGTTCAATATGCATGTCCCTCCTGCCCAGTGCACAGCCCAGGCACCTTTATGTCCATGTAGATGCTGTCGTGACTGTCCATGGGCAGGCACCATGTTCCCTTTGTTCCCATGTGGGGGCTCAATGGCCTCCACATTCCAAATGTAACTACCCATCCACAATGTTTAACCACCACATGTGTCATTTACCAGCCCTGTATGCTGTCTTGTTTGTAACCCAACCAGACCTACATTCCAATATATGCCTAATACCCTTCACCAACATATATATCCCACCATCCCATACAATTGCAATGTGTTCCCAACTTGGGTTACACACCTCACTCCACACTCCATCTTGTAGCCATGTACTGGTGTGCAGGTATGTTGTGTACTGATGTGTGATGTTCTCTCACACATGTCATGGCAGGGAAAATGTATTGATATGTATATATATATATAAATATTTTTATATCTATATATATATATATATATATCTATATCTATATATATATATATATATATATATATATATATACATATATATACATATACATTCATAGGTAGGTACTAGGCTATCGGCCCAAGGGCCTACGTAAGCCTAGCCAGTAAGGCTCCATAGCTTACACCACCCAAGAAAATTATTTTCCTGTGCAACTGTCCAGCAGAGACACAGAAGTGATCCCCAGGGTGTATTTCCTATTTCCCATCCATTCATCAAGATTTTTCTTGAAGAGTGCTAATGAAGAACTTTGCTTGACATAGATGGGTAGCTTGTTCCAGAGTATAGGAAGTCTCTGGGACAGGAATCTATCCCTCCAGTGTGTCCTGTTTATTGTGGTGACAAGGTTTAGGTCCCTAGAGCGTTTAGCTCGGAGGGATTCGGATTTCTTTAGGTGTAGCATGTCCAACAGCTCTGGGTTTGACATAGCTTTATATGTTAGGCAGAGATCACCTCAGAGTAGGCGATATGCTACAGAGTAAAGCTGGAATTTTTTTGAGGCAGTCAGTGTAGGGCATTTGTTTGAGGCCAGTAATCCTCTTTGTGAGGTACTTCTGTGGCCTTTCCAGCTGCTGCAGATGTCTTGTGAGGTACATTCCAAAAGGGGCATTGTACTCTATAATGGGTCTAATGAGTGACGAGTAGAGGGGAACAATGACCTCTTTTTTCCTGGATGAGAACCCTTTTATGATGAGGTGCCACATAGAAGGACTTCCTGACTTCCTGTGGTGATGTGACTATCAAAGGAGAGACGACTGTCCACCTGGGTCCCAAGGTCTCTTAGCATGCATTCGGTGTTAAGTAGATTTCTGCCTATGTGGTAGTTCATGGGTACAGAGTTTTTACCAAAGGGGATGACATTGCACTTTTTGGCACTGTGTTTGTGGCCATGCCTCTGACACCAGGCATCTGTCTCAGTGAGGCCCTTCTGTAGGATGTCCACATCATTTGGGGACTTGACTATGGCTCCTAGTTTGCAGTCATCTGCAAACTTTGTTAGCCAGAGGCCTTCTGTGTTAGCCTGTACTTCAGAGAAGTAGATACCAAACAGGAGAGGTCCCAGAACGGAACCCTGTGGTACTCCACTTGTCACTGCTTTGAGGTCAGATTTGGAGTCTGCAACTTTTACAATGTGGGTTCTGTCAGTGAGCCAGTTGGCAACCCATCTTGTGACATAGGGATTTATACCTAGTTTATTGTGTTTAGCTATAATTCCAGAATGGGGGATGGTGTTGAAAGCCTTGGCGAAGTCAAGATAGGCTGTGTGAACCACCTTACCCTCATCCACGGCTTTGGTGACTGCCTCAAAGAAGTTGATCAGGTTCAGGAGGCATGATCTGCCTTTCACAATCCTGAAATGGGTGGGATCCAGAGTTTGGAGGTTACCAATGTCTTTGTTTATGAGTTCCATGATGATACGTTCCATGGCCTTGCAGAGCAGGCTCATAAGTCGATAGTTCCCAGGATCAGTGGTGGCGCCCCCTTTGTGGAGTAGGATAACTGTTGCTGTGCACCACTCAGTGGCCACAAACTCTGATGTGAGGCTATTATTAAACATGGTGCTTAAGTGGGGAGCCAGTTCGTTCTGAAGTTCATGTAAAACGCAACCTGGGATGTTGTCCGGTCCCATGAATGCTGTGTTTTTGGCTGTAGAGAGTGCAGCTTTTACCTGCGTAGTTGTGATTACAGGGACTCTGCATTCTTTCTGTATAGATATGGGCCCTTTAGGGGGTGAGAGGGGTGTAAAGTTAGCACTGAACGTATCTGCCAGGATGTTGGCAATATCATCTGGTTCTATAATTTTCATGCCTTTGTGCTGTAACTCAGAGCAGATCTGGGTGTTGCCATCTAGATTCTTGACATAGCTATAGAATGCTTTGTGGTTGTCCTTGGATTTAGTGGCAATTTTGTTTTCATAGCTAGCTTTGGAGGATCTTATAAGGGATCTCAGCTTCTTACTGAGGCTGACCAGGAAGCTCCTCCACTCATGGGATTTTACTCTCTTTTGCAACAGTTTCTTCCTTCTGTTGTACAGTTTGTTTATGGCAGGGGAACACCAGATTGGCTTCCTTTTTTTTGGAAGATAGCATCTTGGTTCTGTTTGGGATAGCACGATCCATGCACTCGTGTAAGTGCTTATAGAGTGTATTTGTGTAGGATTCAGCAGTTGTAACTGTATTGTCCATCTGCATGGGTGTCATGAAGTTCACCACTTCTGTCTTAAGAAGCATGAAGTTGGCTTTGGAGAAATTTTTACTATGGTTTCCTTAATGGGGGGTGGGGGAAGAATGTGGATATCAAGGGTGATAAGCTTATGATCGGACCAACGAGGAGTTGACTTCAGGTGTGGAACACCGGTCACTCATGTTGGTAATGACTAGGTCTAGGATATTGTTGCCCCTGGTGGGGGTATGGATAAGTTGATCTAGGGCATTGGAGTTTATGAATTCCATAAAGCATTGAGCTAAGGAATTGATACATGAGTAGTTTTCCCAGTTAATGGCAGGGTAGTTGAAGTCGCCCATTATTAGGGTGTTTGGTTGAACCCTAATATTTTCCAATACATCAAGAAATGAGGAGTGGGAATCCCGTGGCAAGGTGGGGGATCTGTAGCAAGCTACAATTTGGATTGCAGTTTTGCCCAGAGTTAGTTGCACTTGGATAACCTCGGATGCCTTATGCTGAGCAACTAGCCTGGAGATGTGGATATCCTTAATGAATATGGACACACCTCCGCCTTTGGGGTTTCGGTCCAGGTTATATGGCCGAAACGTGTGGTATGAGTTATAGCCTGGTAGTGCAGGGGTGCTCTCTGGAGCCTTGAACCAGGTCTCAGTCACTGCACAGATATCGATGTTCTCCATTTTAAGGAGTGCTCGAGTGAGTGCATTTTGAGATTTGGACTTCTATCATTGAGTAGCATTATCCTCAGTTTTTGCTTGCCTGTTCCTGTTATGGTGGTGAATTTGTTATTTGAACCCTGCCTAAAAAAGGCACTATAGGGGCAGCAAGAGCCTTAGCCATTATCCGGAATCCCAGGGGTTACAGGTGCAGGCCATCTGTGGTAAAGCATCGTGGTCTGTCGACCATGTCATCCCAAGCAGATAGATACTGGATCCCCATAGAATGACACCAGAAGCTTAGCCAATTTCTGAAGTCATTCATTTTGTCCTTGTACTGTGGTATTATTCTGGGTGATGGCAGAATGCTACTCAGGGCTAGGGTCATACCTGCCTGGGCTACAAGATCGGAGAGCTCTTCCATGTCTCTTTTCATGTAGTCCAGGGAGGTATGTCTCAGGTCATTCACATCAACATGGACAATGACAGAGTCATTATTGTACTTGTTGTGGAGTGACCTGAGTGCGTGGGTTATGTGGGGGATCCTGGCACCTGACAGGCAGCTGACAGTAACCTTCTCCTTGTTTAGCTTGATGAGTGGGACATCAATGTGCCTGACTATAGAGTCACCTATGACTAGTGTGTTAGGTACATTGTTTTGCCTTATTGGCTGTGGTTGAGTGGCACACTGAGTCTGTGGGCTATGTGTCATTTGGGTTGTGTCGGGGGATGGTGGTTGCTTGCATTTCTGCTTTGGAGGTCTCTGTTGCTTAGACAGATTATTACTGAGAGCCTCCGCGAATGTTTTTGTGTTACTATGTGTGGGTTTGGTGGTGTAGATTTAGTGAGACTATGATGAGTGTGATGTGATGCAAATGTTTACCTTATCCTCATGACTGTCAAGTTCAGTCTTGGTTGGAGAGAGCTTTACCTCCTGTTTGGCTAGATAAGTGCATCTCTCACAGGTTGTAGTGTTGGGTGGTAGGATGAGAGGGTTGTCTGTGTACATGAGGCAATTTCTACATTGCCTCAAGATGCCCAGATTTATCAGATAGACAGGAGAGAACACTGGGAGCTGACCCTTGGATATGCCTGAATAAAAAACTATTTTCCTCTAGATAAGTGAGGAAAATGAGTACAAGAGCTGTTTTTCTCTAAGCAAGTGAGAAAACTAAGTACAAAAACTGTTTTCCTCTAGGTAATGAGGAAGATTGAGTGCTATAGTAATTAATAGCTCATTTAGTGCTTACAAGCTCTGGACAAGTGCTGAGCATGAATAAGCAAATTTAAGTGCTAAAACTAAGAATCTCTATCTGCACTAGACAAGTTACAGGACAGAAACAAGTGCAAATGCAGGCTTTCAAATCAGAAAGTTGAGAGAGATGGAAGATTGCCTAAACGGCCAATAACTACAATTTCTGGGCCAGAATCACTCCTTATGTGGTAGACAGGTTACCTAGTGCATACCACTCCCACTGATAAGCTAGAAGGCTTCCCTCCAACACAAAAAGGCTTGGGGGGCAAATAAGCTTACATACAGTGCTGGATACAGCAAATCTGTATCTGGAACACTAGTTACAGGAAAGGAAACAGGCGTACAGTTTTTTTTTGCAGAAAAGTAGCAAAAACAGTAGTAAAACAATTCACATGCAGTGCAAGCTAGCACACTTGAGTATGCAGCAATATTAGACCAAACACAGTTTAAAAAAATGCAATTAAATTAAAAAGGACTAAAAGCAAGTGCAGAAAGAGTTTATTAGGTAGAATATGGTAAAGATATGGGACTGGGGGAGTGTCCCAGATCAAATCTACAGTGGGGCGGGCAACTGCAAAAGCCACCAAATTAAACTACAAACCAAAAATAGGGAGGGCCGGTGGGACAAAACAACAGAGATCTAAGCAACAACTAACAGTACAAACTTTAAAACCAAAAAAAGAATTCTCATATCTGTATATTTGCCGATCAGTCTCTCAGAACAGTGAGACAACAGTTTCAACAGAGATCTAAGCAACAATTAAAAAAATCTATAACCAAAAAAGAATATACTCAACTCTGTATATTTGCAGATAATCTGTAAGGCAGTCTCCAAGAACACAGGTTCCAGCAATTTGAATGCAGCTGTTACTATACAAACTGAAGAAATGTCAGAAAATGGGGGTGGGGTGGAAAAACGTTTCAACAGAGATCTAAGGAACAACTAACAGTAAAAACTTTAAAACCAAAAGGAATATACTCAGCTCTGTATATCTGCCAATCAGTCTCTCAGAACAGTGTGACAACAGTTTCAACAGAGATGTAAGCAACAATTAACAAACTCTATAACCAAAAAATATATATATACTCAGCTCTGTATATTTGCAGATAATCTGTAAGGCAGTCTCTCAAAACACAGGTTTCAGCAACTTGAATGCAGCTGTTACTATACCAACTGAAGACATGGCAGAAAATGGAGTGGGGTGGGGAAAACTGTTTCAACAGAGATCTAAGCAACAATTAAAAGTAAAAACTTTCAAACCAAAAAAAAATATTCTCAGCTATGTATATTTGCCGATCAGTCTCTCAGAACAGTGAGACAACATTTTCAACAGAGATCTAAGCAACAATTAACAAACTCTATAACCAAAACAAAATATACTCAGCTCTGTATATTTGCAGATAATCTGTAAGTCAGTCTCCCAGAACACTGGTTCCAGCAATTTGAATGCAGCTGTTTCTATACCAACTGAAGGCACATCAGAAAATGGGGGTGGGGGAAAACAGTCTCAAAAGAGATCTAAGCAACAACTAACAGTACAAACTTTAAAACCAAAAAATATATTCTCATCTCTGTATATTTGCCGATCAATCTCTCAGAACATTGAGACAACAGTTTCAAAAGAAATCTAAGCAACAATTAACAAACTCTATAACCAAAAAAATATATATACTCAGCTGTGGATATTTGCAGATAATCTGTAAGGCAGTTACGAAGAACACAGGTTCCAGCAATTTGAATGCAGCTGTTACTATACCAACTGAAGACACGGTAGAAAATGGGGGTGGGGTGGGGAAAGCAGTTTCAACAGAGATCTAAGCAACAACTAACAGTACAAACTTTAAAACCAAAAAAAAATATTCTCAGCTCTGTATATTTGCTGATCAGTCTCTCAGAACAGTGAAACAACAGTTTCAACAGAGATCTAAGCAACAATTAACAAACTTTATAACCAAAAAATATATATACTTAGCTCTGTATATTTGCAGATAATCTGTAAGGCAGTCTCTCAAAACACAGTTCTAGCAATTTGAATGCAGCTGTTGCTATACCAACTGATGACATGGCAGAAAATAGGGGTGGGGTGCAGAAAACAGTTTCAACAGAGATCTAAGCAACCACTAACAGTACAACTTTAAAACCAAAAAAAAATATTCTCAGCTCTGTATATTTCCCGATCAGTGTCTCAGAACAGTGAGACAACAGATTCAACAGAGAACTAAGCAACAATTAAACTCTATAACCCAAAAAATATATACTCAGCTCTGTATATTTGCAGATAATCTGTAAGGCAGTCTCTCAGAACACAGGTTCCAGAAATTTGAATGCAGCTGTTACTATACCAACTGAAGACACGGCAGAAAATGGCGGTGGGGTGGGGAAAACCATTTCAACAGAGATCTAAGCAACAACTAACAATACCATCTTTAAAACAAAAAAAAAATTCTCACCTCTGTATATTTGCCGATCAGTCTCTCAGAACAGTGAGACAACAGTTTCAACAGAGATCTAAGCAACAATTAACAAACTTTATAACCAAAAAATATATATACGTAGCTCTGTATATTTGCAGATAATCTGTAAGGCAGTCTCTCAAAACACAGTTCTAGCAATTTGAATGCAGCTGTTGCTATACCAGCTGATGACACAGCAGAAAATAGGGGTGGGGTGCAGAAAACAGTTTCAACAGAGATCTAAGCAACCACTAACAGTACAGACTTTAAAACCAAAAAAAAATATTCTCAGCTCTGTATATTTCCCGATCAGTCTCTCAAAACCATGAGACAACAGATTCAACAGAGAACTAAGCAACAATTAACAAACTCTATAACCCAAAAAAATATATACTCAGCTCTGTATATTTGCAGATAATCTGTAAGGCAGTCTCTCAGAACACAGGTTCCAGAAATTTGAATGCAGCTGTTACTATACCAACTGAAGACACGGCAGAAAATGGGGGTGGGGTGGGGAAAGCCGTTTCAACAGAGATCTAAGCAGCAATTAACAATACAATCTTTAAAACAAAAAAAAATATTCTCAGCTTTGTATATTTGCCGATCAGTCTCTCAGAACAGTGAGACAACAGTTTCAACAGAGATCTAAGCAACAATTATCAAACTCTATAACCAAAGAAAGATATACTTACCTCTGTATATTTGCAGATAAACTTTAAGGCAGTTTCTCAGAATACAGGTTCCAGCAATTTAAATGCAGCTGTTACTATACCAGCTGAAGAAAAGGCAGAAAATGGGGGTGGGGAAAACAGTTTCAACAGAAATCTAAGGAACAACTAACAGTACAAACTATAAAACCAAAAAAAAATATTCTCAGCTCTGTATATTTGCAGATCAATCTCTCAGAATAGTGAGACAACAGTTTCAACAGAGATCTAAGCAACAATTAAAAAACTCTATAACCAAAAAAATAAATACTCATCTCTGTATATTTGCAGATAATCTGTAAGGCAGACTCCCAGAACACAGGTTCCAGCAATTTGAATGCAGCTGTTACTATACCAACTGAAGACACATCAGAAAATGAGGATGAGGTGCAGAAAACAGTTTCAACAGAGATCTAAGCAACAACTAACAGTACAAACTTTAAAACCAAAAAAATATTCTCAGCTCTGTATATTTGCCGATCAGTCCCTCAGAACAGTGAGACAACAGTTTCAACAGAGATCTAAGCAACAATTAACAAACTCTATAACCAAAAAAAATATATACTCAGCTCGGTATATTTGCACATAATCTGTAAGGCAGTCTCTCAGAACATAGGTTCCAGCAATTTGAATGCAGCTGTTACTATACCAACTGAAGACATGGCAGAAAATGGGGGTGGGGTGGGGAAAACCGTTTCAGCAGAGATCTAAGCAGCAACTAACAGTACAAACTTTAAAGCCAAAAAAAATATTCTCATCTCTGGATATTTGCCGATCAGTCTCTCAGAACAGTGAGACAACAGTTTCAACAGAGATCTAAGCAACAGTTAACAAACTCTATAACCAAAAAATATATATATACTCAGCTCGGTATATTTGCACATAATCTGTAAGGCAGTCTCTCAGAACACAGGTTCCAGCAATTTGAATGCAGCTGTTACTATACCAACTGAAGACATGGCAGAAAATGGGGGTGGGGTGGGGAAAACCGTTTCAGCAGAGATCTAAGCAGCAACTAACAGTACAAACTTTAGAACCAAAAAAAATATGCTCATCTCTGGATATTTGCTGATCAGTCTCTCAGAACAGTGAGACAACAGATTCAACAGAGATCTAAGCAACAATTAAAAAACTCTGTAACCAAAAAAATATATACTCAGCTCTGTATATTTGCAGATAATCTGTAAGGCAGTCTCCCAGAACACAGGTCCCAGCAATTTGAATGCAGCTGTTACTATACCAACTGAAGACATGGTAGAAAATGGGGGTGGGGTGGGGAAAACAGTTTCAACAGAGATATAAGCAACAACTAACAGTACAAACTTTAAAACCAAAAAAATATTCTCAGCTCTGTATATTTCCCGATCAGTCGCTCAGAACAGTGAGACAATAGATTCAACAGAGATCTAAGCAACAATTAACAAACTATATAATCAAAAAATATATATACTCAGCTCTGTATATTTGCAGATAATCTGTAAGGCACTCTCGCAGAACACAAGTTCCAGCAATTAAAATGCAGCTGTTACTATACCAACTGAAAACATGCAGAAAATGGGGTGGGGTGGGGAAAACAGTTTCAAAAGAGATCTAAGCAACAACTAACAGTACAAGCTTTAAAACCAAAAAAAAATATTCTCAGCTCTGTATATTTACCGATCAGTCTCTCAGAACAGTGAGACCACAGTTTCAACAGAGATTTAAGCAACAATTGAATAACTCTATAACCAAACAAATATACTCTGCTCTGTATATTTGCAGATATTCTGTAAGGCAGTCTCTCAGAACACAGGTCCCAGCAATTTGAATGCAGCTGTTACTATACCAACTGAAGACACGTCAGAAAATGTGGGTTTGGTGGGGATAACAGTTTCAACAGAGAACTAAGCAACAACTAAAAGTGCAAACTTTAAAACCAAAAAAGTATTCTCATCTCTGCATATTTGCTGCTCAGTCTCTCAGAACAGTGAGACAACAGTTTCAACAGAGATCTAAGCAACAATTAACAAACTCTATAACCAAAAAAATATACTCAGCTCTGTATATTTGCAGATAATCTGTAAGGCTGTCTCCCAGAACACAGGTTCCCGCAATTTGAATGCAGCTGTTACTATACCAACTGAAGACACGTCAGAAAATGGGGGTAAGGTGCGGAAAACAGTTTCAACAGAGATCTAAGCAACAACTAACAGTACAAACTTTAAAACCAAAAAAAATATTCTCAGCTCTGTATATTTGCTGATCAGTCTCTCAGAACAGTGAGACAATAGTTTCAACAGAGCTCTAAGCAACAATTAACAAACTCTATAAACAAAAAAATATATACTCAGCTCTGTATATTTGCACATAATCTGTAAGGCAGTCTCTCAGAACACAGGTTCCAGCAATTTGAATGCAGCTGTTACTATACCAACTGAAGACATGGCAGAAATTGGGGGTGGGGTGGGGAAAACAGTTTCAACAGAGATCTAAGCAACAACTAACAGTATAAACGTAAAAACCAAAAAGAAATATTCTCAGCTCTGTATATTTCCCGATCAGTCTCTCAGAACAGTGAGACAACAGTTTCAACAGAGATCTAAGCAACAATTAACAAACTCTATAACCAAAAAATATATATACTCAGCTCTGTATATTTGCAGATAATCTGTAAGGCAGTCTCCCAGAACACAGGTTCCAGCAATTTGAATGCAGCTGTTACTATACCAACTGAAGACATGGCAGAAAATGGGGGTGGGGTGGGGAAAACATTTTCAACAGAGATCTAAGCAACAACTAACAGTACAAACTTTAAAACCTAAAAAAGATATTCTCAGCTCTGTATATTAGCAATAACTAATGGTTAAGGTGTTTACTTTAGAAACACAAGGTGCAGGGTTTGATTCTCACAGGGGGTAATTGGCTTGGCTTAAAATGGTCCATGAGAGCAGTTAGATTAGTAATACTCTATGAATCTATGAATATTTGCCGATCAGTCTCTCAGAACAGTGAGACAACAATTTCAACAGAGATCTAAGCAATAATTAACAAACTGTATATCCAAAGAATATATACTCAGATCTGTATATTTGCAGATAATCTGTAAGGCAGTCTCCCAGAACACAGGTTCCAGCAATTTGAATGCAGGTGTTACTATACCAACTGAAGACACGACAGAAAATGGGGGTGAGGTGCGGAAAACAGTTTCAACAGAGATCTAAGCAACAACTAACAGTACAAACTTTAAAATAAAAAAAATATATTCTCAGCTCTGCATATTTGCCAATCAGTCTCTCAGAACAGTGAGACAACAGTTTCAACAGAGATCTAAGCAACAATTAACAAACTCTATAACCAAAAAATATATATATACTCAGCTCTGTATATTTGCACATAATCTGTAAGGCAGTCTCTCAGAACACAGATTCCAGCAATTTGAATGCAGCTGTTACTATACCAACTGAAGACATGGCAGAAAATTGGGGTGGGGAAAACAGTTTCAACAGAGATCTAAGCAACAACTAACAGTACAAACTTTAAAACCAAAAAAAATATTCTCAACTCTGTATATTTGCCGATCAGTCTCTCAGAACAGTGAGACAACAGTTTCAACAGAGATCTAAGCAACAATTAACAAACTCTTTAACCAAAAAAAATATATACTCAGCTCTGTATATTTGCCAATCAGTCTCTCAGAACAATGAGACATCAGTTTCAACAGAGATCTAAGCAACAATTAACAAACTCTATAACCAAAAAATATATATACTCAGCTCTGTATATTTGCAAATTTTTATTTTATTTTATTTTATTTATCATTTGTTGATCGGGAAAGTCCGACTAGGTTCCACAGAGCCTGTTTTCAGCGGAGGCCCGGGGAGAAATGCTCCAAATAATCTGTAAGCCAGTCTCTCAGAACACAGGTTTCAGCAATTTGAATGCAGCTGTTACTATACCAACTGAAGACACGGCAGAAAATGGGGGTGGGGTGGGGAAAACAGTTTCAACAGAGATCTAAGCAATAACTAACCGTACAAACTTTAAAACCAAAAAAAAATATTCTCAGCTCTGTATATTTGTGGATCAGTTTCAACAGAGATCTAAGCAACAATTAACAAACTCTATAACCAAAAATATATATACTCAGCTCTGTATATTTGCAGATAATCTGTAAGGCAGTCTCTCAGAACACAGGTTCCAGCAATTTGAATGCAGCTGTTACTATACCAACTGAAGACATGGCAGAATAGATAGATATATATATATATATATATATATATATATATATATATATATATATATATATATATATATATATATATATAAAACTATATGTCGACATACACATATATCTGTCTGCTTACATATATATATATATATATATATATATATATATATATATATATATACATATGTGCATATATGTGTAGATATCATTTTGTGTTGTTTATATACCTATATAAATTTATAACTGTCTGAGGTTCTGTACACATACACAGCTGTGAATATGTATCACACGTATATGTATCTGTATGTGGGGTGCATACAAACATCTGGACCACACTCATGTACCCTCTTTACTTCACAGCTGAACTGTTCTGCCTTGCTGCAACACAGACAGGTGTCACATGTGAACACAGACTATCATTATGGGGTTATATATGGTGACAGACTTTAGATAAGCATATTATACTCCCATGGCAGTTGGGCATGCTATGCTTCATTTTAGCATGACTGTCCTGCAGGTGGTGTGGTCTCTCTCCCATGTGTCTATCATGGAGGTATTAATACCCCCACCAGCCATTGGCCACAGTAAGTTACAGGACACAGATATCATGGGTCACATCTTTGCCATTCACTGCTGCTCTGCACATTTGACAGGTATGTCCTACTGCCCACAGGGACTGATACTACTGTCCAGTGCAGTTGTTGAGCACAACATCTTTACAGGAACAAGTACTGATGGCACATATATATCCTTTCACAGTATACATCTTATTATTCTATGCGATACACTACATGCCAGTAAATGCATATCTGTTTCACATACCTGTTATGTTTCCGCTGTTACACAACCCTGAGCTTTGTGAACTTTCTTGAGGTGTTTCTCTCTCTCTCTCTCACTCTGTCTCTCCCTCTCTCTCTCTCAGTCTCTCCAGTAGAGTGATTGAGCTGGTTTGAATAGATTGCAGCATGCTTTTGTTGGTACTGCACATGATCAGGTGGTGGCATCTGCACTAGTCAGTGTCCACCAGTTGCTAATTGCATGCAGCCTGCTGTGTAGTACTTCAGATAACCACTGTCATGGCAACCCTGTACTATAAATTGCTGCCTTCTGTGGGCATTGTCCCTTCACCTTTACAGTATGGATGACATCCTTCCTGTATGTGGACATCAGTGTTGCAAACAGCAGGTAGCAATACCACTTACAGCAGAACCTGCAGACACAGGCCAAATCAACAGTTGGGTAAGGTTCCAGACCTACAGACAGTGTGAGTAGTGTTGCTGTGTACAATGTATCTTGCTGTTCTTACAGGGTTTCTGTGTGCATGGTACTTTTTCATAGAATGCTGTCTGTCTGCATAGCTTTCAACTGTGGACCTATCCGTATGATACCAGGGGGATTGGCTGTTAGGTTTTGTCTGTGCACCACACAGGTATTGTCCCAAATATATCTGTGGCATTTTGTCTGTTGAGTGCTATCAGTACATGGCTACATCCATTTGTATTTCAATGCTGTATAGCTGCATAAGAGTATGCTGCAATGAATCCTGTAACACCAGCAATTTTCAGGGTGAGTAACAGCAGTATATATGCCAGTCTTTGTCTTGCTGTGATACAGGAAGGGTTGTTAGGTAATAGCCTATCATTATTTACTGCTAGCATTACTGCTATCATCCCAGTCATGTCATGGACTCCCACACCAACTGTTGGGCCATGTCCATATATATGGGGGCAACAGCTGGTGAACACATATGTGCATTTGTACATTCCTGAGGTGAGTGTGTGGTATACAGTGTTCCTTGCCCTTGTACAGCCTTTTATGGGGGGAGGGGGTTCTATGCCATTAACCTAGGCAATGGCACCATTTCAGTGATATAACTGTTAGGAAGAGGGTCATTCAGTGTGATAGTGAGGTGTTAGGTTACACAATGTTATGTACAAGATACAGTGACATTAAAACAAGTGCTACTTTTTCCCATAGGGCTTGACTACAGGGTGTAATTGGAGGTTGCTGAACTATATCTGTAATTGTTGATTGTTACGTATCCTGAAGGCAAATCCTGTTCCTACTGCTGTACTAATTGAAGGCCTTGGCCTGGACAGCACAATATGGTATATATACACATTGCTTGCATCTACTGTTTTGTGTGGGCCTTGCATTAGTGACTGATTACATATTTCAAACCTTATGTGGTGTCAGTACTGGCATACATTATTGTATAGTACAGGAGTAAAGGTTATCTATGTATGCATACCTGTGTGTTGTGTCATGTCCTTTGAATTGTGGGTGGGTATATGTTTATTGTCAATATTCTCATTTGTATGAATGGTTGCCACACTACACATTTCACAGGTGCCAGTTGAAGGGCTTGTGGCTGAGAGATATACTTTGCACCCAGTACTTCCACACTACTTCTACATATGTATGGCTACTAATACCTTTTGTGTGTGTACATGTGTATGTACCTATATATATTTCTTATGGCTATATATATATATATATATACATATATATATATATATATACATATATATATATATATATATATATATATATATGTATATATATATATACATATATATATATATATATATATATATATACATATATACATATATACATATATATATATATACATATATATATATATATATATATATATATATGTATATATGTATATATATATATATATATACATATATATATATATATATATATATATATATATATACATATATATATATATATATATATATATATATATATATATACATATGAACATATGTATGTATCTATATACAATTGCTGTTATATGATTATTCGTAAGTCATACGTTAATATATATATATATATATATATATATATATATATATATATATATATATATATATATATATATATATATATATATCTACATATAGGTGTCTATCTGTCTACATTTACAGCATGTTCGGCTCATATTTTGGACTGTTCCTCATTCACTTGGCAATTGTCATGGATGATCGCAGAATTGAAGTCAGTAACTAGTGGCAACACTTTTGTGATTCAGACTTCATCTCCTTCTACATATGTGTTCTGATACATTTAACTGTGTAACTAGCAACATTTTAAGTGTAACAGAGCATTAGTTGGCTTATATCCCTATTGTACCCACAATGTGGCATACTTTGTCCAGACTTCTTGCATTAACAGGTTATGTGGTATGATAATAATACATTTCCTGTACTGTTGACTGATTGTGCTGCAGGATATGTTTGTGAAAACTTCAGGTTATGTATATCTGCCATGGTTTAATGGTATATCACTTTGTGTATGGAGTGCAGGGTCCTGGGTTTGAGCCTTGAAAAGGCAATTTATTTTGTTGCTGAGCAGAACATGGGACTTTGGCTACAGAGTGATTAAGGCTCTTTTAAGCAGTTGTAAGTGGGTTTGTGCAAGTTTCCACAATGGTAAGAACTGCCAACCTCCGCTTATGTTTTCTTACAGTCAGTTAGCTTCAGATTTCTCAACTTGTGTAGGCATAGCTTACTCCCGCGTAAACCCGTGAAAACCCGCTTACCGCTGCCTAAAAGTGCTTACTGCAGCTTACCCCCGTGCTAATTCCTTTAAAAGAAAAGAAAAAGGGGTTGATAGGAAAGTGATGAAAAACGGGGCACATAGAGGGAAAGACAGTAGGGAAAATAGATAGGCATGTGCAGGAAGGGTAAAGGAAAGGTCCATAGCTGTCCATTTCTTCTACAGCAACAGCTGTGCATATACACTATATTTGCAGATGCATTTGGACCCTCAAACCCCTGGGAGAGGGGTGAGGACAACATATATTAATTGTGATGCCAATTAGACCAGATTACATGTGTCCAGTGGACATGTGTGTGAAATGGACAGCTATGTATGGGGCAAGATTTTTTTGTGGGAACAGATTGCCCTTTTTTTCTTTTTTTCAGGTGAGAGTGGGATGTTGGGGAGGGGTAGTAGGTATATTTGGGGAGGTAGGTTGGGTAGGTTAACAGACAAGACACACAAGATGCATACAGGGCCAGTATATGACACATGTGGGGGGCAAACAACTTGGACGAGGAGGGGTGTTTGGAAGTCACAAGCCCATGAGCCCCCAACTGGAAACAGTGGGACTGAGGTCCCCACCCATGGGCAGTCACCACTGCACTTTCACGGCCCTGAAGGTGGCTGTGCTAAGGGCTGTATAGGAGGGGCAGGCTCACCCTCTAATAGCACCACTCGGCCCTCAAGCTGGTGTAGCCACTCTCGATATCCAGATTGAGCTCCTTGCGCACCATGGCCCAGACCTGTTGATGGGTGACAGGTTCTCCTCCTCGCCCACTCCGAGGGGGGGCGAGCCCCATCCCCTGCAGCAGTTCCACCCAAAGGTGGCACAGGGCCCACGAAGGAGGAGGTCCCAGGCTGGGCCCCAGATGTGCTGCTGCCCAGTGCCATGGCCAGCTGAGGTGGGACAGGTGGGTCCGCTGGAACCAGCCTTCCCATATGAGCTGTGTTGTCACAGTTTTATGACAGATATGGGTTAGTAACAGTCAACAGCATTCCGGATTAGTTATAACAGCATGCATAGGTATTCCCATTAACCCGACACACCAGAATTAACACAGTTGCAGAGCAAGCAGATCACATGCATATATGGAACAAGAGTGGGCATTACAGGAGCATGCATGTCTCATTGATGGCAACAGGCCACTAATATGGGTGTATTTTTACATTGCACATGCATAGAAACAAATGTGAATATTTATAAACCATTAGGACATATGTTCCAGCAATAAGTTGGAGTGTACACATACCAGTTGAGGAGTGTCATTGGGTTAATATGCACATATGGTAGGGGTGAGAGAGAGAGTTTAATTAACAACTAATATGTCCATGTAGTTTTCACAACATTCTTAGTCACTGCAGTGGTCTTTCCCTTACATGTATTATTACACAACACAGCGGTCTTATATTGTACACTGGTATGTTTATATATTATTATATATGTGACCTGTGTCTAACATACAGGAGTGACAGGCTGCAGGTGTTAATGCAACATATGTTGAAAATTGCTCTCATACACTTTGGGTGAGGTGCTACAATGACAGGTTTGTTTCCATATACAATCTCTGACTATGTACACATTTGAATATCAGTTATATGTGATTGACAGCTGCCTACAATTCTTGGAACATCACACTGGATTTTCAGGGGAACAGGGTACCAAGTTGGTGATAAGGGCCATTTATCTGGATATGCTGGACAGATTGGAACACTTGTGGGGTATGAATATGCATACAACCTTCAATTTGAACATTCTAGCAAATTCCGTACAGTTGTTGGGTGTAATTATGCATACAGCTTTCTATCTGAACATTGTAGCAAAATTTGTACAGTTGTGGGGTATGATTATGCATAAAACTTATTAGTACTCCCAGGAGTCAAACCCCTGCTGTGTGTGACAAAATATTATAGCATCACAGTACATCACAGTACACTGTGCTATCAGGGAACTGATGTACAGCTTTCGACTGTTTTCTATCTAAGTCTCACTAACTTGTACAATATAACTGACCTCTTGGCACTTCCAACATTGTTATGCAAAACTTCATGCCCATTTTATCTGCATACCACGGTGTGGGTGACACAGCTTAAGATACAGCAGTACTATTTATAGTATAGAACAGATCACCAACATATGAGAGAAGAGTAAACAGAAGCACTCCAGGGGTTATACCTTTATTCACAGACTATTACACATTTATTTCTACTGGTACAACACTTTCTAAGGCTCTTATATTTATTTGTTATGACAGTACATGCAGACTGATTACTAACCTGCCTCGTGACGCAGCCTTTGCAGCCTAGCATCATGGGCTTGCTGGTTTGCAGCCCGCTCATCTGCAGCTGTCAGAGAAATGCAGTGATATTTAGCCATACCTATCCATAGTATACACAAGCTAGGCAATTATTTACTACTTAGTAGAATGAGTACTTACTCAGTCCTGGGGCATTGGTCATCTGCTGAGACTCCTGGATCCACTGTTCCAGTACATCCCCCCTCCACCGCTACAGGTCAGCATGGTGATGCCTGACCTGCTCACCAGTCCGGGGGATACCTGTGGCACTGGTGAGGTCACGGGCGGGACTGTCCCAGGCCTCCGTTTTATACTGCGAGCCCTGGTAATGGCCCTGCAGTAGTCTCTGATCATGGTGTTTTAGCAGGAGCCATACCATGATTTTTGACTCCTGGATGCCCCAGCGCTGCGCTCTAAATCAAGTGCCTTCACCCATACCAGCCATTCTGCCTGCAGTAGGAAGCTATAACCAGTTATGAGAAGTATTCCCACCTGTGGGGTTTAAATATGGCCATTTTCATGCGCTTTCCCGTGATTGGCCAGTTTTGAAAAGGCTACGCTATGGGCACACCAACTTACATAAGGTTGGCACTGCTTAAAGAGGTTTACCACTAGGCAGATTGAATTGGCTCCGCTACACATTGCTTACACTTCTTAACTTGAGCTGTGTTACAGTTAGCATTGCTTAATATTTAATTAGCACTATATTTGCCATTTGGCAATGATTTATTCTTCATTACATGTTATATTTGTGTCTAGTATCCGTGATTCATGTGTCCATACACTGTATGGGGACCTGGGGAATTCTACACTTTATTACAATCACACCTCAAATCTATGCTTACTGCAGTACTCCAGTTCACATATTTATGTCCTGTGGCAGGTTATACAACATCACACTGTACATAGATTCAGTTCACATGTTTGGTTTGATTTTCCTGTGGTGAGGATTAGTTTGCTGATACCTCATTTTTGTGTATTGTTATGATGGAGTAGTGATTAACTGCTGTGACTGTGATGTACAGGGTCTTGAGTTCGAACCTTGCAGAAGCCGTTTATTTTGTTGCTGAGCAGAACATGGGCCATTGGGTGCAGAGTGATTAAGGCACTTTAAAGCAGTTGTAAGCGGGTGTGTGTGGGTTTGCAAGGAGCTATGCAATGCTAACCTCTGGTTACAGTTTCTTACACTCAGTTAGCTTCTACGTTGCTTAATCTATGTAGGCAATGCTTATCCCCATGCAAACACACTTAAACACGCTTACTACTGCTTATCTTTGCTTAACCCAAGTGCCTTATTCATTATGACACTGACACTTCACATGTGCATTTAATGCAGTACTCCGGTTCACATTTAAATGTTATTATGTAGGTTATATGGCAAAAAGATGTAAATATATGTTCATATACAGATTTCACATGGAAAATGATATGTGCTACAGTGGGATTCAAATCTGGAATGGCTGTTTGTTAGGCAGATGCTCTAAACACTAGACCATTGCTGTGCTGCTTCATTTGCATATATATTCCTTGTTACCCTCTTCAGCCTTTTCAGATGGTTTAACCGTAGCTAAGCGATGGGCAAACCCGTGCACCTATGGTTAGCTGTACTCGGGGTTTTAAAAAAAATAAATAATAGGGTTTCTTCATTTTATTTGACTGTACTGTTGTTGTTGAACACATGGGGACTGCTGGTGGGGATATGCGGACACTTGAGAGCAGTCTCGCTCATTTATTTACACATTCTTCTGTTCTATTTTGCTGGGGTGTGTTTATTCTGAGAGCTCTGCTCTTAGACACGCCCCCTGCACATGTCCACGCTCCATGTAGCATTAGGAGTTCAGGCAGCGTGCCTTCATTAATATGCATGGCGCGCTGCCATCCTCCTCTTAAACTGCCACTTCCATGAAGGACTAGATTAGTCCTGCATGGAAGTTTAGTAAATCCGGGGGATAGTTACCTAAAGGATTACACAGTTCCAACTATATCTCCATATAACAATTGATGGAGCCATTTCATAACGAATTATTTAATTCAAGTCTGTACCCCAAATAAAATCACTTTTTTTTATTGAAGTTAACGTTGAGTCTGTGATCACAGCAGTGTTTTTACTGCAGGAGCCATATATAAAGTAAATACTTTCAAACAACAGTTGACCGACCTGTCATTAGGCGAAATGGCCATGTCATCTACATACAGAAGCCTATGTGAATATGGAATAAAAAATGATGCTGTTAATAAAAACTGATAACAGGAGGAGCCCCAGAACTTAATCCTGGAATATTGTCCCATATCTTGCTGATACGCTTGATGTCACTTCTGTGACTTCAGCCTCCAAATGATCCATAAACAATTGATAACTGTTTTCTCTATGCCATCTATGAAGTCATGTTAAACAGTATCATAGTATCTAAACGAAAAAAATATCCATAATAATATTAAGCTTATAATGCACTGAATTCTTGCACAGACTAAATTTCAAACTTTTTTTTTTCAATAATAAATCTTTATTTGTTTTACCACTTATTCATACAACATTAAACAAAAATGAAAAGCAGATAATTCCCAAATAATGGTTCTAACAACAATACAACAACATATATACACTATTTACATGAATGCATCCATCAGTTAACAAAAAGCAGTAAAAAAGAACATATGAAGAAGATTATCAGTAGACCTAATACATAGCTACAAATTGGTTGAATCCATCTCAAACTTCATGGGACAACTTTAAGATTTTAGCGATGAAACATATATTAGCCCACAAATTACTAATCAATGATCATAGCAAAAATATAAATAATCCGAAGATATGGGAACAAATTTTCAATATTATATTGGCTTAATGTACCGGACCCAGATGAACCCCTGGACATATATACCTTAAAAGGAAAATTCCAAACTTTTTAATCCGATCGAAATGTAAGTACAAATGTTCTAAAGTTTCCTACATCTGACATTCTGGGAGCAGACCTAAGCTATGTTTGTTTTTGTTTGTATTGCATATTATTTTTTACAAGTAACTTCCCTAAAGATAACATCAGAAAAAGTCTTTCTATTTATCTACCCAAATTTTCCTTAAAACATCATTTACTTCATCAGCAGTAGCTGCTTTCTCTAATACTTCTCTTTCATCACTGAAAAGTACTTTAACCTTCCATTGAGTTATGCAGTCTCTTTCAGCATCTTTGGTGGCATGGATATTTTGTAAATAATTGTGCGCAATGTTTATAACTTTTTCTTTTTTACCCCAAATGGGTCCCTGATCATCTTTAAAGCTATCCAACAACATTTCTTCCTTCTTAAAGACATACTTAGTAATAGTTGATTTACTCTTTCCTACCTTTCACAGTAAATCCTTCCTCCATAAGAAATCCTTAATATCTTATGTCTTCCTCTCATAAATATCCTTCAACAATTCCTGACTTCGTAAATCTTCCAGTGTGTCTCTGCTACTTAGTGTATCTATTAGTTGTCTACATTGTATCTTTATCTGTTCCCTCTACCATTTACTGCACTGAATCCTGAATGCCTTAAACTTTAGTTTCCAGGTCTACTGCCATTCATGCAAGGCCTTATAGTGCTCTCTCATGTCTGATTGCTGGTGAACCTAGTCCTTCTTCTTTTGATAGCATGCATGATTGTTTGTGAAAACAATCCTTCTGACAAATCTGCCCTTTTCTGACAGGGATCTAGCTTTGTGCATCACCAAGTACACTGTAAATAGTGATGTGTTATAACAAACACGCTACCATGTCTGTGAAAATGGGTTCTTTTAAATCCTGTGAGAGCTCTGTGTAGCCTGTTTCTGAAAATCAAGACTTTTGGTTATAAATGAAGTTTTGAGTCTTATAGGTTCATAGGCAGGTACTAAGGTACCCTAGCTTTCGCCACCCAAGAAAATTATTTCCTGTGCCCCTGTCAAGCAAAACCACAGAAGTGATCCCCGGGGTGAATTTCCTATTACCCATCCAATCATCAAGATTTCTCTTGAAGAGTGCTAATGAGGAGCTCTGTTTGACATAGAAAGGTAGTCTTTTCCGGAGTATGGGAAGTCTCTGGACAAGAATCTATCCCTCCAGCATGTTCTGTTTATTGTGGTGACAAGGTTTAGGTCCCTAGAGCGTGTAGCTCAAAGGGATTGGGATTTCTTTAAGTGGAGCATGTCTAACAGCTCTGGGTTTGACATAGCTTTGTATGTTAGGCAGAGATTGCCTCTGAGTAGGCGATATGCGACGGAGTAAAGCTGGAGTTTTTTGAGACGATCTGCATAAGGCATCTGTTTGAGGCCAGTAATCCTCTTTGTGAGGTATTTTTGTGGCCTTTCCAGTTGTTGTAGATGTCTTGTGAGGTGCATACCAAAAAAGGCATTGTACTCTATAATGGGTCTAATGAGTGATGAGTAGAGGGGAACAATGACCTTTTTTTTTCTGGATGAGAAACCTTTTGTGATGAGGTGTGCCATGTGAAGGATTTCCTGACCACTGTGGCAATGTGATTATCAAAGGAGAGAATACAGTCCACCTGTGTCCCAAGGTCTCTTATCACAATTTTGGTGTTAAGTAGACTACCACCTATATGGTAGTTCATCGGTACAGAATTTTTACCAAAGGGGATGACAATGCACTTTTTGGCATTGAGCTTGAGACCATGTCTTTGACACCAGGCATCTGTCTCAGTGAGGCCCTTTTGTAGGATGTCCACATCTTTAGGAGTTTCGATTATGACTCCTAGTTTGCAGTTATCTGCAAATTTAGTTAGCCAAAGACCTTCTGTGTTAGCCTGTATGCCAGAGAAGTAGATACCAAACAGGAGAGGACCCAGGACTGAACCCTGTGGTACTCCACTTGTCACTGGTCTGAAGTCGGATTTGGAGTCTGCGACTTTCACAGTATGGGTTCTGTCATAAGCCAGCTGGCAACCCATGTTGTGACATAGGGATTTATACCTAGTTTAGTGAGTTTATCTATAATTCCAGAGTGGGGGATGGTGTCGAACGCCTTGGCGAGATCTAGATAGGCTGTGTGAACCACCTTACCCTCATCTATGGCTTTGGTGACTACTTCAAAGAAGTCTATCAGGTTTAGGAGACATGATCTGCCTTTTACAAACCCAAACTGTGTGGGGTCCAGAGTTTGGAGATCTCCAATGTCTTTGTTTATGAGTTCCATGATGATACATTCTATGGCCTTGCAGACGAGGCTCATCAGGCTAATGGGGCGGTAGTTCCAGGAGTCTGTTGTGACCCCCCCCCTTTGTGGAGTGGGATATCTGTTGTGGTGCACTATTCAATGGGCACAAAGCCTGAGGTGAGGCTATGATTGAACATGGTACTTAGGTTGGGTGCCAGTTCATTCTGTAGTTCATGTAGAAGGCGGCCTGGGATGTTGTCAGGTCCCATGGATGCTGTGTTCGTGGCTTTGGAGACTGAGGTTTTTACCTGTGCAGCCGTGATTACAGGAACTTTGCATTCTTCTGGTATAAAGATGGGCCCTTTAGGAGGTGAGAGGGGAGTAAAGTTAGCACTGAACCTATCTGCCATGATGCTGGCAATATCAGTTGATTCTGTATATTTAGTGTCATTGTGCTGTAACTCAGAGCAGATCTGAGTGTTGCCATTGAGATTCTTAACATAGCTATAGAATGCTCTGTGGTTGTCTTTAGAATCAGTGGCAATTTTGTTTTCATAACTAGCTTTGGAGGATTTTATAAGGGATCTCAGTTTCTTACTGAGGGTGACCAGTGAGTTACTCCAGTCGTGGGATTTTACTCTTTTTTGCAACAGTTTCTTTTTTCTGTTGTAGAGTTTGTTTATGGCAGAAGACCACCAGATTGGCTTCCTTTTTTTGGAGGATAGCATCTTGGTTCTGTTAGGGATAGCACGATTCATGCACTCGTGTAAGTGCTTAAAAGTGCATTTGTGTAGGATTCAGCAGTTGTACCTCTATTGTCCATCTGCATGGGTGTCGTGAAGTTTGCCACTTCTGTCTTAAGAAGTGTGAAGTTGGCTTTGGAGAAATTGTTTACGGTTGTTTTCCTAATGGAGGGGTGGGAGCGAGATGTGGATGTCTAGGGTGATTAGCTTGTGGTTGGATCTGACCATCGAGGAGCTGACCTCTGGTGTGGAACAGCGGTCACCCATGTTGGTGATGACCAGGTCTAGGATATTGCTGCCCCTGGTGGGGTTGTGAATAAGTTGATCCAAGGCGTTGGAATTGATGATTTCCAGAAAATGTTGAGCAAAGGAGTTGGTACATGAGTAGTTTTCCCAGTTAATGGTAGGGTAGTTGAAATCACCCATTATTGGAGTGTTGGGTTGTACCTTAATATTTTCCAGTGTATCAAGAAAAGAGGAGTGGGAATCCTGGGGCATGGTGGGGGGTCTGTAGCAAGCTACAATCTGGATTGCGGTTTTGCCCAGAGTTAGTTGAACTTGGATAATCTCAGATGCATTATGCTGAGCAACTAGCTTGGAGGTGTGGATATCCTTAATGAATATGGACACGCCTCCACCTTTAGTGTTTCGGTCTGGGTTTGGTGGCCAAAAGGTGTGGTATGAATTATAGCCTGGTAATGCATGGGGTGCTCTCTGGAGCTTTGAACCAGGTCTCTGTCACTGCACAGATGTCAATGTTCTCCATTTTAAGGAGTGCCTCGAGTGAGTGCATTTTGAGGTTTAGACTTCTAGCATTGAGTAGCATTACCCTCAGATTTTGCTTGCTTGTACCTGTTATGGTGGTGAATTTGTCATTTGAACCTTGCCTAAAAAAGGCACTATAGGGGTGGCAAGAGCCTTTGCCAGTATCCGGAATCCCAAGGGTGACAGGTGCAGGCCATCTCTGGCAAAGCAGCGTGGTCTGTTGATCATGTCATCCCAGGCAGACAAATACTGGATTTCCTTAGAATGACACCAGAAGCTTAGCCAGTTGTTAAAGTCAATCATTTGGTCCTTGTACTGTGGTGTCATTCTGGGTGATGGCAGGATGCTACTCAGGGCTAGGGTCATACCGGCCTGGGCTACAAGATCGGAGAGCTCCTCCATGTCTCTTTTCATGTAGTCCAGGGAGGTACATCTCAGGTCATTCACACCAATATGGACAATGACAGAGTCATATTTGTACTTGTTGTGGAGTGACCTGAGTGCGTACATTATGTGGCGGATCCTGGCACCTGACAGGCAGCTGACAGTAACTTTTTCCTTGTTTAGCCTGGTGAGTGGAACATCAGTGTGCCTGACTATAGAGTCACCTATGACTAGAATGTTGGGTAAGTTATGCCTTATGGGCTGTAGTTGAGTGGCACACTGAGTATGTGGGCTATGTGTCATTTGGGTTGTGTTGCGGGGTGGAGGTTGCTTGCATTTCTGCTTTGGATGTCTCTGTTGTTTGGGCAGATTTGTACTGAGAGCCTCCGTGAATGTAGGTGTGTGTTTTGTGCTTCTGTGTGTGTGTTTTGGTGGTGTAGGTTTTGAGGGACTATGTAATGAGTGTGGTGCAGTGCAAGTGTTTACCTTCCCCTCTTGACTGTCTAGGCCAGTCTTTGGTGAAGAGAGCTTTGCTTCCAGTTTGGCTATATAAGTGCATCTCTCACAGGTCATAGTGTTGGGTGGTAGGAGGAGAGGGTTGTCTGTGTACATGAGGCAATTGCTGCATTGTCCCAAGATGCCCAGATTCATCAGGTAGACAGGAGAAAACACTGGGAGCTGACCTTTAGACATGCCTGAATAGGTGCTTATTTATTAAGTACTAAAAACTGTTTTCCTCTAGACAAGTGAGGAAAGTTGAGTGCTGTAGTAATTTGTAACTTATTTAGTGCTTACAATGAGTTCTGAACAAGTGCTGAGCTCAAAGAAACTAAAAAGCTGACTAGTTGCAAGGGAAATTTTGAAGAACAGACTTTATGGCACCAGGAATAGTTTAACCCCAGTTAAGTGGGTGGGGGGGCTTAGGAGCTCACAAACAGTCCTGGACACCACAAATCCGTATTTGGACAAGACCTGCCACAGGAAAGGGGGGAAGCAAGCTTAATTTTTTTTTCCAGTAAAGTGGAAATGGAGAAAGCTGGAACAGAAGTTAATTCAACGTTAAGAATCTGAGTGGGTTGGCCTTCACAAATGTTTTCTATTAGATTGAGTGAACTAATGAGACTAGACTAGGAGGAGTGTCACAGATCAAATATACAGTATGGGCGGGCAACTGCAAAGCCACCAAGTATAAGAACACACAACACTAGGGAGGATGGGTGGGAAAAATTACAATTCCTAGCTGTAGCCACTAAATGAAAGTTTTAAACAGATCAAGGAGCAGACTTGAGAATGCTTTTAACTGTAAACAGACAATCAAAAATGCACAGAAAAGCTACTACAGAAGGTCAGGAGGCCTTGTTACTCTCAATAATAATGAAGACAATCAGCAGAAAATGGCTGCCAGAAACACAGGAAACTCAAACAAAACTACCAGCCTAGACAACAAGCCTCTACCTAGATTATGCCACCTGAGCAGAACACAGAAACCTCAATTTAAAAGCATAGAAAGAATACCCACAAAGAGAAAATACAAGTCTCAGTATGAAAAAGCAGTTTACAATTTAGCAATTAAATAAAAAATGCAATTATAGTAATGCACACTATTACAGTTCCTAGTTGTAGCCACTAAATGAAAATTTTAAACAGATCAAGGAGCAGACTCGAGAATGCTTTTAACTGTAAACAGACAATCAAAAGTGCACAGAAAAGCTTGGCTAGAGCACTCACAAACAGAACATACAACTCTCAGTATGAAAAGCAGTTTACAGTTAAGTAATGTTAAAACAGAATAAAACAGTACATAAATGCAGTGAAACAATAAAAAAGCTTTATAATAGTGCAAAATATAGTAGATCAACTGTATAGCACAATTATAAGCGTTTAAGAAGTGCAGTTCAGTGAAATAAGTGTAAGAAATAACTTATCCTGCTCTTGGAATCTTAAGGAATTTCCACTTATGCAATGCAATCCAACTTACCAACACACAAGGCATATAATTTGCATAGTTCTGCTTAATCTTTTACATTTGTTTTCACATTTCACTCATATTCCCATAAATTCATATTAAAGTCACCTGTCCTTATTTTCATGTTCACTAAGAATGGTTTCAGTTTATTTAAAAAAGTTTTGATCCCTGGTTGTACCATGGGGAAGTATTTGCAAACCATTCTGATAATTTTCCGATTTTAAAACATCTAAAATTAAGCATCTTCATGACTATTTTATCTACAACTTTCATAGAACTGCTGTTGAAGAATGCCAGAACATTCCTGCCCCCCCCCCCCCCGACACCTTATCCCTCCCTCTACTAAAATAAGTTCCATCTCCTTCAGGGAGATGTCTTGTGCTGTTTTAACACTGACTAAACAGAAAATATTGTACACAGGAGATTGAGAGTTTTAGGTAAGAATCATCCTCCATATCTGTGTTCCTATACTATTTACCTTTAGACCATCTTTTAACAGTTTCAGTTTTTTTTCTATGGATATTCTTTTTGCATTCTTAAGCTGACATGTTTAGCTATAGACCCTTTCTAGGCCCCTTTGGCATTTACAGTGACTTCTGAAAAAAGTCACTATCTTCCTCTATGATGTCATAGTTGTTTCAGTTGCTAAACCGACTTCTTGTTTACCAGCTATGGCTGCAGGAAGACATTGTTCAGCCTGTATGATTAGTAAGCCTTATTATTAATGCTAACATTTTTTTTTTGGAAAATTTAATTTAATATAAGGCATACTTTTTTAAGTCTTCTTAACTCAAAATGTTACTATCATCATTTTTTATGCAGGCTCCTTCCTACTATCTTCATCTAAATTACAATCAAACAAAAAGTGTGTTTGGCTTCTAAATTTCTTACTAACTGGATTACACTGCAGGCTAGTATGCCCCTTCTCTCCACTTTGTTTACCTCTGCTTGTGTCACACTGTGGAAACAGATACCTGAATTTCCCTCAGTGACAACATGTTTTGTGCTGTATAGGTTATCGCAGTGTAACATTGCACCCAAAATATATTTACATTAACCAAGTATATCACTTAATTGTCTTTGCTTTTTCTGTATCAGTCAGTCCACAAACCCCATGGGGCAAAGAGTTGCTTAACTTTAATAATATCATCTACTCATCAGCTGGATACTGGTGTATGCCTTCTGAACTTAAGACTTCCATTCTAAAGTACAGAAAAACTTGTTTATGTCTTTTTAAAGTCATATCCATCACAGTATATTCCTGTCATAGCTATATTTTTTTTTCGTTAAATACATTCACAATTTGGATAGGCAAATCAATATTTGTAAAGCCACTCCAGCACCAAGTAAATATCAATACAAGCCAACAAAAAACTTATCTCACTTTAACTCAACCACCTTTAACTAAACTTTATCAAACTTCAGCTGGGAGGCTCTAAAAACTCTTCCTCTCAATACGGCTGTCGAGTTATTCAACTCAACATTTCTCGAGACCTTAAAAAATCTAGCTACAATCTGACAAAAAAAGAGTAAAATCTAACCATGCCAGTTGGTTCACCAGACCCCCTAAGCAACTCATGACTGCAAGGTACAAAGCTTGAAAACTTTGGAAAAATAAATAAAAACCCCTTCAGTGATGGATTTAAGCTTTGGTGCAGGGGCACTCGCCCACTCCTTTTTGCTAGAACACATGCAGTGCAGCCTAGTGACAAAAAAGCTTTTCTAACTGTTATGTGTTGAAATCTGACTAAACTGGTACAAAACTGAGGCAGTATTCCTCTTATTATTTCTAATTTGGTGATGCATTTTCAACCCATGTTAGTTAGAGAAACTTTTTTTCTTTTATGCCTTTACCATACGTCACTATGGGAGATAAACTAGGAGGGCCACTCAGGATCTTATCTTGATCAGATGCTATGGTCATTCTAAGATCCTGATTGGTTTCTACAGTTGTGTTGCCATCATAACTGATAGTTTTTTTGAGGTTTCAGGAATTCGCAGAAGAAAAAAAAACTGTCTGGGAACAAGTCACGAACATAGGTTTCAGGACTTCGTAGAAGAAAAAATAACTGTCTGGGGAATATGTCACGAACATAGGTAGACTCAACTTTCAAGGCTGACAGAGGGAGAAAACAACATGAAGAGAGGTTTTTCGGAGGTTATGGAAAAATAGTTAACGTTAATTAAAAAAAAAAAACAGGTGAGATACAATTGTTTCCTTTGGGTGAATATATGCATAGCCAGTAGCACAGAAAGGAGAGGGGGGGGGGGGTGAGAGGGACAAGCACCCCGACACTAGCTTGAAAAGAAAACAATTCACAGAAATTAAATAAATATATATATATATATATATATATATATATATATATATATATATATATTTTTTTTTTTGATTTTTTTCTTAGAAAGACTTAAGATTTTAGGTCGATCAATGCTTCCGCTACTTCCCGCCCCCCTTTATACTTTACCTTGTGTGCGCATTTGCCAGGGACATCGGTTGGCATATGCACTGTAGCATTCCGGTGCAAGTTGTGAATGAGGTAGCATGGAGCAAGCACAGGGACCCAGGGGAAGCCATCCTAGTGAAAACAAAAATGATTACATATTGTGCAAAAACACAGATTTAACATATGTAGCTTATTGAGTGTTTTTGTTTCACAGTTGTTATATCCCAGTATCTGTCAGCTGTCCGGCATTTCCTGGACAAACATTAATTTAGTTTTAAAATAACAGGGTGCCAAAATTTTCTAGTGGCTCCTTTAAAACAGAATTGCCTCATAACATCATCTTTCCACACGCATAGGCGTGCAGGCTCATGGGCACAAAGTCAAATGCGATGATATTGCTGGAGTTGTACTCGCAAGTAGTACAAGATTGTGAGGCGGGCAAGGGCATGAGCATTATTTTGAGTCTGGTAAAAGGCAGTAAAACAAGTATTTATCATGTGTCCAACTGTCCAACTTCTAACTTGGTTGGTTTAGAAAACTGAAAGTGTGCTTGAATTCCATAAAAGTGTATTTACAGAACTTAACTGCAGTTAAGTAAGTTCAGTAGGGATTAATGGATGTAACTGGAATGGAAAGGTACAATTTTATTTGCTGCAGACTTTAGTCTCATGCCGATTGTAATTTTTTTTGTGTGTGCCCCTGCCTCACTGCAACTATTTGATAGATTTCATTTTCCTTAAATTGCATGCTGGTAAGCCATATATTGGTTTACCTGACTATATTGGACAGATAGATTTTCCAATTTTATTGCTTATATTGTGCAAACATTGTACTGTACCTTTTGTCTTTTACCAGAATTAGTTCCATGAACTGTACTTTTTTCACTGATAAAGGAAGAATTATCCCACACCACACTCCTTTATCCATTTTTACTGTAACAAATATTTTTGTCTGTATGTATAGCCTTCATTTTATTATTACAGTGGATTTGCTGATGCCAACAGCTTTTACCTGCCCAAACTACATTTATTGGATATTTTTAGCTTGTTGTTATCTGATCTTCTATTAACAAATAACCATTACTGTTTTACTTGACCTTCATCCTCAGATTTCTAATTTTTGTTGCGTAGACTAACATTTCTGCTAGCTCTCTGCAGTCTACACAGCTACTGTTGTATTCAGTTTTATAGCTAGATTTTATTATAGCCAGTGCTCTACGTCTTGTCATTCTTTTCACCATTAAACATTATATAGAGGATTATCAGCAGGTCACAACCATAACCTGATTATGTGTTCAAGACATGAATTCCAAGAACTTCACCTTGAGAGTGAAGCTCAAAAGGTGAATCTTGGCATCCTTGAAGAGAACATATAATTAAGGGTCATGATCAGAGAACCAATCATAGTTCGTTGCAGTACATGGAGCTTTACCTGTTCCATGTACTACTAGTTATAGGTAAAAAAGATAAATGTTTTGCTGGCTTTCAAAGCCATAAAGCAGTTAGCAAGTGCTGTCAGAAAGACAGTGTAACACATCTCTTATGTTTGCACTCACTCAACTACCTTCCATGCCTCTCAGCTGTCCAGATTTTCACAGAATGTTCAGATTTTTTGCCTCATTTTGGCCTGCTCCTCATACAATGTCATTTTCTGACAAATCACTGAGGACTAAGTCACTAAATAATGACATACATTTGAATTTTAAACTTCATATCCTTTACAAAATGCAGGCTAACATACATTTTTTTATTATAGGAACTTTCTACATTTATAATCAAGAGCACATTACCAGCACAGACAGCAGGCAGAAGCAAATCTATTTTATTCTGCCACTGTCATTTGTGGTCAGTACTGGTGCCATTTTATCTACCTAGAGTGAGGCCCAATCTTAAAAAGTTAAGAAGGGGGAACTTAATAGTTGTTAGGATTGGGTCTCACCCTATAGTAGTGATTACCTGATAGTCTTTTTCCTAATATCAGAGTGCCATCTCTGCTCTCCATGCAGTACATTGTTGTTATGGTTGCTGTTACTGATTTATAAATTTGTTGACAAAAAGAATTTCACTGCAGTCCCTTGACCTGCCTGGGAGTGGTGTGTGCATGACAGACATCATCTGTTCTCTCCTTTCTATACCCATTTGTGTCTCAGTAGAGTTTCCTTGAGGCTTACAAAGACTGTCAGAGAACGATAGTCCCTAGGAGGTACAGGGTCAGGTACAATATAGGCATAACTGTTCTAGACCTTTCAAAATTAACTATATTTAGAATTTTCATTCTGGGGTAGAGTGAACATAATTAAACTTAGCATTTTAAATAAAATGTTATTCTTTCCCTACATGTTTCTCTGTGGCTTGGTCCTGACGACTATAAGACACAAAAAGGCCATATTTATATGTGTGTGTGTGTGTGTGTGTGTGGGGGGGGGTTCTTCAGATATTTCTATAATTACAGTTCAGGTCTGTCTTTTATTTTTAAATTGCTAAAGCAATGAACTTCCCTCCCTGGGATTCAATAATGCCTACACTAAGTGTATACCCCTCTGAGTAAACAGACATCACAGACATAACTCACATCTTCTTCCTCATAATTTTAGTTTTCCTACTGATATTTTTGCAGATTTAAATATTGACATGGATTCATAAAAGTTACCACAAAGTGTAGACTACATGTATACTTAGTGCAATCTTTCTGAGTGACTAGAAATCATAAAAAAAACATGATAAGAATGTTCTTGAATACATATTGTGTACACTTAGTGTAGGCTTTATTGAATCTGCCCCCCTATCTATTGCTGCTTGGTGTGCAGAGTTATTGTACAAAGTTAAAGCCACTTTTGTGTAGCTTGCTTTTTCAATTCACATCACTTCTGAATTAAGGTGCATATGGAAACTCTTTAGCTGTGGGGTAGCTTGTGTGGACTGGTTAGCTAATGTCTTACTGTTAGGTTTCTTGTATACTTTCTGGACATTTAGATGGTGACAGTTTGGCCATTCATGTTTGCAATGTTTGATAGAAGATGGACTCTAGCAGTAGAATGGGAAAAGCTAAAATATATGGGGTAGGAGTTCGATTATCTGACTGGAAGAAAGTTTCATATATATGAGCTTAAAACATTTTCAACTGAATCGGGAGCTTTTGCAGTAGCTTATTTACTGCACAACTGTTTAGTCCTGATTTGATTTGTGTATATATGATCAAAGGAGTGGAGAAGGTTGAGACTGAGAGAAGGAAAGTTGGCAGTGGAGCAAGGAAGAATTCCTGGATTCTGTGGAGAAGTTAACAGCAGAATGCTCTGGTTATTGGTCAGTCAAAACAATAGAAAGTACATACAACTGTTACTTGTAAGATTTTGTGATTTTTTTTCCTCCAGAGTATTTGAGAACAGATCAAACTTTCATCCTGTTTCTGCTATAATTTAGAAATTTAGACACATGTTTGTGGCTTTAGTATCTAAAGCAGAGTATAAGTGAGAATGAAATCCAGCATACTAGTGCAAGGAAAGCTCATTCAAACAAAATGTTATGTCAAACAGTACAGTGTGACAGTACCATACTTTATGAAGTTCTTGTGACGAAAGAAGGTACTACCAGCACTGCTAGATGGAATTTTGTAAATAATTATATGTCATCTGTGAATATCAAACTGATTTATGCAAGATGCTTATGTTACAAATGTATTAGAACTGTGGGTTATACAAGATACTGGTGTTACAAATGTATTAGAACTATATGGCATGTGTGTATTAGACTAATTTATACAGATGTTTGTGTTGAAAAGGTATTTGTAAAGTGCTTGCATTTGAAATGTAACCACAGTTTGCCTTACTGGAGAGAACATAAATGTGCACGCACTATTGTAATTGTTTAAATGTATATGTTTTAACAGCGGAAACTGGAGGGTTAACTTCAGTCCAGCAAACTTTAAAAAAATATCTGAAATTAAATCACTTTATAGGCTAGGCCATAAAGATGCTATCTCACATGTTTCAAGGCAACTAGAGACACAAAGGCTGTACTAAGAAGTTTTCTGTATTGTCTTTGGGGTGAACTAATTACTCTCTGGAAGTGTGGAGATATGCAATTGTTTTATGACTTCCAGGATCTGCCGAGGATCTGAGCAATAGCCCTTGTGTGTGTATTTTTAGATATAGGTGCTAAGACCTTCCAGCTTCCAGCAATGGGGGGTTTGCATGGAAACTAGAAGTCAGATGACAAGAAATTATATAATTCTGCAAGGTATGCCCAATGTCCCTTAGTGAGACAGAGCATTCTGTCTTGGGCCTGACAACAGCAGAAGAACCATTCACCACATCATCTGCCTTGCTCTGTGAAGTAAGTTATTAAGGAATAGTATAATTCTCTTAGATTCAGTCAGCGATACAGTAAAGCTTAGTTTAGATATGTTTTTATCTTTATTTGTCTAAGCCTGTCCTTCAATGTTATTTTACATATTTCCTGTGATTTTAAACTCAGATGCCACTATGAATATAGAGTGAGCATTTTCTTGTTCTTTTAACCTTTCATTGTGGCTGATCTTTAAAGAGATATTTAAATTTTGAGAGAATTTGCGTATTTATTTGGTGACACTGTGTGGGCCATTCCTAATAGCCTTGCTCTTGGTCAGACTTTCATTTGTATTAATATTAACTTCACAGAGTATATTGGGTACCCTTGAAAGAACCTTAAGGTAGCTGGCAGGAGTGTCTGGTGGCAGTCGTAACTACCTTATAGTCTGGGCAGAAGCGAGCATAGCTAGTAAACCTGTGCCAGCCTTTCCCAGCTCTGTGCATGTGTGTGTGTGTGTGTGTGTGTGTGTGTGTGTGTGTGTGTGTGTGTGTGTGTGTGTGTGCACTCACACAAATCAAATCTCAAAGAGTGTGTGTGTCAGCTACTTAGACAGGAACATGAAGCACTGGTTGGAAAAAGAGAGTGTTGGAGGACTTGACTTGAATCTTTGGCTAAGGACTCAACTCTATAGCTGTGCTAGTGGGGAGTCTTATTATGGATCTGGAGAAAGAGAGAGGAACCAGACCCCAGACTGACTGTGTTCCCTGTGTGCTCTTAAGGGAAATTGTGTTTGATTGTGCTGATGCAGAGAGCTGCATCTGGAGATACTGTGTATGTACCTGTTATCCTTCCAATGAACGTCCCCCACTGTTGCCAGTGATGAGGACTGAGGGTCCTTGATTACTGGCCCAGAGATGGGGCGTCACAGTTCTTAATTCATTTTCTGCAGACAAGTGTCACACACTCTCTTCAACACCATATTTATCTTTTGCTGATGGTTATGGTTGTTGTTTTAAGTTACAACTAAAACCAAAACATATACAGCAGTCTTCTATTTTCTACATTAGTACCATTCCAAAGACATATGTTCCTCCTTTGCTTTTGGTAACTGACTGCATTAATTTGTTAATCAGTACATGAATGTATTTAGAGCCACAATATAAATAAACATTTTTGTTTATATTGATACTGTTTGATTTTTTATTTACCCAGAATGCTTTGCTGCTGTATATAAAATCCTGGGCGATACTCCACACAGCATCATTCAAGGGTTTTGGTATTAAGAAAATGTGAAGATGAGATGAAAATCAAAGTTGAACAAAATTACAACAGACTTCCTATTGCACAGAAAAAAAGTGTAATTTAGGGCTGGATGAGTTAGTTGTCAGTGGTGTTTACTAGTACTTGAGAGAATCTGAATAATGTGGTATAGTTTTGTGGTGTGACTGGACATCTGTGTGACTGGCAACGTTGATATGATACAGAGGTTTGGTGTAGGGCAGTACTGTGGCTTGTCATACTAGAGCACTTCTATTAAAAGCAAGTCATGTTGGCACTTGTTTGTTAGCTATGTGGGGACTGTGCTAGCTCAGCTACAGAGGGATGAAGCCACGACTCTGACTCAGGTAATCCCTTTAGTGTCATAAGCACATGATGAAGCTAGCATCAATGTGGAAGGATGGTGACTTTTGGTGCAGTCTTTGGGTGTGCATTTGACTCACCAAGCTGGAAATTTGGAACCCTTTATTAGCTGCTGCACAGACATATGAATGTGTATTAGGAGTTATAGTGGCCCCTATGATTATGTGGTTCACACAATCCCCACCCAAGTGGAGGGGCTGGGATGTAACACTCTCATTACTGTGATGCTGATGTGGGCATAATCTCCTATGGCTGCCTGGATGTCAGCCTCTCCAGAGTTGGAGTGGCCTGATTGTCAGCAGACATGGAGCAAAATGCATGAAAAAGAAATGTGGATCTGTGACATACTGCAATCTGCAATAAAAAGGCACTTGGCATGTGGATACAACTCATCTGGGGTAAAGTCTAGGATAATGTACATGGAAAGGTACTTACCTGCTTTTTTACTTAAGACAGCTGTACATTTGCACTAAAATGTCTACTTTGGTTTTGCTGTTTCATGAAATGATTAGTATTTTTAGGTATATTTGCTTAGGGCGGGTGGGGACAGCAACATTTTGTTGGGAGTGTGGCCTTCAGTTGGGGGGGGGTGCCATACGAGCATCTCATGCTGGGCTCTATATGGCCTAACTACTCTTCTGCATGCAGCTATTCCATATGCATTATATACATGGGTATATATCAGCTGTCTGTGGCTGGCATACTACTGGCAAAAATGCACTGTAGGTTATGTAGCTTACAGGTGATGAACTGGCTGGTTGTTGTTTACAATATGGGCTGCAGTACTTAGAGATCACAGCAAAAGTAAAATGAATATTTTAATCTTTACTTTTCATTGGCAGCACAGAGGAGGATGTTTGTTGTTACTGTTTTTCTGGTATCACAGTGCACTTATGCTGTGCTCAGTTTCTGGCATAGTGGTTACAGACTGACAGTTGGGTTCAGTGAAGTGCAATTCCTACAATGATTCTAGAAAATGTGTGCACATTGCTGACTAAGTTTATATCAGTGCAGAAAAATGGAAATCATCAGTTGGCTCTCTGATTCAGATTTTTTTTGAGGGGGGACAATGTTTGATACTAATTTTATGTGAATTTCTTACAAGTCCTGTTAGAAGCTGGCATTACTGTTTTGCTTTTCTCTAAGTGACAATGATTAAAATGTGACAGATGGTTCAGTGACAGATCTTTCTACATTTGGAAAAACATCATGTGTTGTTTCTGTAAATACTGTAAATATATATGCTTATGGATGACAACATTTTGTGTGATTTTTTTTCTTTGTTTTTTTTTTTTTTCTTCTTCTTCTTTTGAGCCATTTAAAGACTTGTTTTAGAGCTGACTTATTTACTAATTTCGGCTAACTTCAGAAGAAATCTGTGATGTGACAGATGAAAGCGCTCAACCCTGTACATGAGCTTTAAGTGTTGTGCTCTCTTTTTGAATAAATTTCACGTTTTTTACTTGGTATTCGAGTCTCGAGTTTTGGGGAATCTGTATTCTGCTATTTTGGATTTAAGGTAAATAGCAATTTAAGTGTAATATGGCCGGTCCATAAACAAAGTTACAGGGTAAACATCAATTTTACTAAGAAAAAAAAACAAATGATCAAATAATTGAATAAACCATTCATGACTATGGGAATTCTAACACGGTATCAGAAAAGAGCAAACTGATTAATTTCTGATTTTTGGTGTGCATGTTGCAAACTATACTGGTGACTTCCGGCAATAGTAAAGCAACCAAAATGCTGAATGGTTACCCATAATTTAGTATCACCAGTCAGCTTCCCCTGAACATGATGTGGTGATATAGAAAATCATCAAAGCATATAATTCTTATTCTCACCAACAGTAAATGCTGTAACAACTCCAAAAGTATTACATAGGATACAGTAGACTAAAGTGCAAGTATACAAACCTGTAAATCACTGAATGTTTAGATATGTCTAAAATGACAGAATGCACAGCACAATAACTCTAATAAAGACAGTAACATCTTTAGAAAACACAGCAAATAAGATGCCAGAACAATCATCTATCCTTTTGGACAAATAGGCTTCCTGTCCTCAGACCAATTTCAATTCATCAGTGTATTCTTACATCAAAATTTTAGTATCTTGCAGTCTCACAGTATCACAATTAAGGAAAAAAAAAAACAACTGAGCAATAAGAAAAAAAACTCACTCTGTTCCAAATACTGTTGACATTTAAGGAGTAGATTTCCATTACATAAATGTTTGACCTTAAACTCTTCAACTTACTTTTGTGGTTTTTAGTTTGAACCCCATTTTATATCGAAGCAGGGGAACCATCTTCCTTAATAGTAGACAAAGCAATACGTTTATGTTCATCAGAAACCAAAACACACTCAAATTTGTTTACAGTAGGAGGAGTGAAAGAAATGCAGTCTGCACCCGCAGCACTAATAAAATTCCCAGCTGTAGTCTACAGTATCAACAATGGTAAAACATTGTAGAGTCATGAGAAACTGTCTCAGTAGCACTATTTAAAAGTTCAGTGAGAACAGCAGTGTCATGTGGAAAGGTAACTTGTTTCAGCAAGTGAAAATCTTGAGAGCAGTCAAACCAGAAATGCTTCAGACTGCCACAAGTCTTAAACCATGACTTAAGTTAAACTTTGTGTGTCCTCTCTTACCACATTGCCCACACTACCATTTATAGCATGAATGAATAATGTGCTCAGTAACACCACAAAAAAGCAGGTTTTGGGTTCAGAGGCAAAGTACCCCTGCAGCCTTATACATTAATAGCACTTTCTAAGTGGACCACCTAGAAAAAGATTATCTTTAGCTCCACCTAACTCTCCCAACCACCAATCCATATCCCTTTAGAATCCATTGTTTTTCATATTTCATAAACTTTAGAGCAGTAGGACTCTAGTATGAGCAGATGCCAACTTCATCAATAATGTTCATTCTAAATTGCAAAAACATAAACTTATTCTCTGAAACTGAAAGGTCAATAACTGTGTAATCTGCCTAGGGTTTAAGTTTTTGTTTAGAAAAAAAAAACAGCTTGGAACCAGTCAGCAAGGGGAACAGAGAAGCAGAAATAAACCATCTGTCTAGGAATGATTCATACCCCAAATGAGGAATACACTTAATGACCACAGCGCAAAATGCAAGCAGTGGCCTCACCAGAGGCATATAGAGATAAACCTTAACTGTGGTCTAGGTGACCTATCTCAAATAGCAGCTCTTACACTTGACAACAAAGGCATGGAGGATGACTATACTAATTATAGAGGGGAGGGGACCATGTGGGGCAAATCTTCATTGAGCTCTGGCAGAGGCAGGATCTCATAAGAAACACTATACTGGTGAGGGAGAAGGTAGAGAGTAGAGTAGGCATGGCTGCTGTAAAACTTGACACAAAGAATTCCCTCAGGCACTCCTTATCACCTATATAGCCTCACATATGCATCAGCTCACTAGGGGAAGGGGGTTAGGGTATGGAAAAATCCTGACTCCCCCACTCAGGATTATGGCAGAACTCATAATAGTTTGATCCCTCCAGGCATGAAAGAAAAGAAACTTGTAAAAAAACCCTAAACGTTTAGAGGAATTAAACCCAGAGTATAATTTGGGCTATTCTGTCTTCATAAACAGAATAATGAAACTATGACCATGCTGCACAAGAACAGGAAGGCTAAACTAAAATGTCTTCTTCTTGGGATTGCAATGGTGTTTGATTAATAGGTCCTCCCTGCATGTCACCATTGTTTGGAAGTTCCCACAATTTATAACTGCAGTTCTGAAACTGAAACAACAAAATTCTTAATCTTAACAGAAGAATGAACCTCCTTCCCTACTTCATCCATAATATCAGTCTATTTCTGAGAATACGGACTACTATTGTCTTCCTTATCCATCAATTCATTTTTTTTATCTGTACCATTGCAGAAGCAGTTGCACTAATAATACCTAAAGAACTCAGCAGAAAAACTTCCTTAAGATTTGCAGTCACACATGACCAAAACTTCTAAACAAATTCTTGCAGAAAGCACCTCTACAGTGCCACTTTCAGAAGAGGGAAATGTTCCTGGTGCCCTGGTCCATTTTTTCCCTAATCAGTATGAATACTCCCTCAAATCTCCACTAAAAATAGGAAAGTTACCCAGATGGATTAAGTTGGTCAAGTAAACATAAAATAAATAAATGGAATAAACTGTGCAATAACCTAAAATTGCCTACTTCATACTACTTTTCTAATTTATTTGTTTACTTATTTTCAGTTCTTGACCAGGTAGATGGACTGGTCAAAACACCCTTTTCAGCCATGACCCAAGCCATAAGGCAAGGACAGTAAAATTTACAATAGCAATTCAGATAACAACATTTTGCAAGATTAACAACATTATATGCAAAGAGTCTGTACAACCCTGTGAAACACTATAATTCAGGCAAAGAATTTATAGAAACAGAAATGTTACTAGCACTGAGCAAAGCAGCAGTGCAATAATGTGAACATTCTAGAACACATACAGAATGTGAAATTTTTCAAAAAGCACTTTGGGTCTCCCCTGAAAAGGGGCCCTCAAGCCTAATGAGACTATTCCAGTCAACAAAGGGTAAAAAAAAATAACATTAATAACAATATTAGAAATAATAATAAAAAAGCAGTCCCCCGGATTTTCAAATGTTTGCATGGAGTGCAAGATCGGTGCAGGAGCACAAGCAGATAATATGTCTGCCATGCGATCCAGGAACAGCCTGCAGGGGCATGCACGAGTGCTCCTGCACTACTCCTGCACAGACTAAGCCCTGGTATGCAAATCATCCCATTTTCAGGAGAAATCTATGCAAATGAGGTGATTTTGCAATCCAGGAAGCTTGCAACAGTCTGTGCAAGACTAGTGCTAACTGTAGAAATGTAGTCCGTTAGTAACCGAGTACATTTCTGCAAACTCCAAAACGGAGCTACGACAGCTCCAAATAAAGGCTGAATATCATGTAGTAAGCATGCCAATGGCCAAGTATAAGGCCACTGGCATTGCCAACATAAAAATAAATACAAAAATCAACTTTTATTATTTTGTAGCCAATCTCAGCTGTTTAAGCGTAGGGCAGCAGAGCGCAAATGGGATTGGGGGGAAAATAACAAAATGAACCTAAATTAAGCATTCTAACTAAAATCAGTATTCTGCCATGCAAGTCAATGACAGGCAAAGGACAACATGGCCAGTGAGTAGTGGTTGCTAAGGGGAGAGGCTCAATGTGAGATATGTAGCTATGCATTAGCAGGCAATCCTATACAAATGAGGGGAGGGATAGTGAATCCCAGTTTTCTCCAGCATGTGGGTCAGGTCCCAACAGTGTAAAAGTAGAAATAGTCTGGTGCAAGCCTAGGAGATAGGTAACATCATGGGGGGTGTGCCAGGCATACTGTACGTGGATTGGAGCCCTGTGGCCTGGGTCCGCTCCTAGCTTAGCAGAGCTTAGTTAGGGGGTGTGTCTAAACCTGCATAGCACTCTTTACAAAGCCCAAGCAGGTGTGCACGCCGCGCACTGGGATTTACAGAAAGAAAAAGAGGTGAAACCTGGAAATAGCAGCAGTGTGCATATTTGAGCACTCTGCTTGCACGGCGTGCACACGGACTTAAACAGGAAGGCAATGGGAAGGGAAAACAGCAGTAGGAAGGTAATCAAGAAGAAATAGCTTAGCTGTCAGGTGAAATGTATTGGAATCAGCCAATTACACAGGTAGCAGACCAGCCCAGCCCAGAACAGTACTATAAACTAAGTGAAATACCTTCCTCTCTGGTTTTCCCACAACCTACACCACTGGTGTAAACAAGCAGGGAACCTTTAACACTCACAACAGCAAAATGATAGGGGCTGCAATAGCTATCATACAACAGCTTGTGGAAGAGGCTGAGGGTGGTGAGAATGTGAATGCTGCCGACCAACCCACAGTGAGGAGGCGGAGAAGAGTGTACAGACCCAGGGTAACCTACCAGGGGCTACATGAGCTGGAGACAGTGGAGTGTTATAGGGTGGACAGCGACCTCCTACAGAAAATTGTTGAGCTGTGCCGGCCATGCCTGACACACAGAACTAACAGAGGGGACCCCATGCCAGTGGATACCATGGTATGTGTAGGCCTAAGAATATTAGCTACAGGTACCTTCCAAAGGCCAACTGGAGATATAATGGGAATTTCACAAGGATCAGCATCCAGGGTACTCCACCAGTTCCTGGATGCCATGTCAGCACATGTCAGTGAGCACGTATATTTCCCCAACACCCGTGAGGCATTGGCCAGCAATATACATCTCTTCTACCAAATAGCAGATTACCGTGAGGTAGTGGGTGCAATAGACTGCACACACATATACATCAAAGCACCACCCGGTGAGCGGGGTAGGGTCTACATCAACCGCAAGGGCTTCCCCTCCATCAACTGCCTGGTCATGTGTGATACCCAGGGCATAATAATGAATGTGTGTGCTGGCTTTCCTGGAAGCTATCATGATTCCCACATCTGGCATCTGACACAGCTGTACCAGAGATTTGCCAATGGGGACATCCCACATGGTCACCTAGTGGGAGATCCTGGATATGCACTGGAACCTTGGCTGATGACACCCATCAGAAATACACACACACCCGAACAAGAACTGTATAATGAGGCACATGCACAAACAAGAATCTTAATACAGCGTGTGTTTGGGATGCTCAAGTCATGGTTCTGGTGCCTGGACACATCCAGTGGAGCCTTGCAGTACTCACCAGCTATATGTACCCAAATTGTCCTTGTATGTGCCATGCTACATAATATGATCCTGTGGAAACAGCTGAAGCAGGAACAGCACGGGGCAGGGCCATACAGCCCCACACCAATGCCAAGGCCTGCACAGGCAAAGAGTGACTCGGAGGAGGAAAAACCTGAGCCTGCCCCAGAAGGCAGAAGAAGGAGTACCCAGTATGCTCTGGCCTTGACAAAGAGGCAATGCATAGCACATACACTGACATGGGAGGGACCCAGGGAATAACACCTCTCTCTGACTCTCACATACAGTAAAAGGGATGCCAAACATTACACTACCTGTGGCAAACCATGTGTAGGGAGTATACTATGTGCATCTGACATAGGCAGCCCTGCAGCACCAACCTCAATACTGGGACACCCACAAGGTGAGTGACTCACACATGCCAGTCAGGGGGGTCACATACCCAACAACAGTCACAGCCAGCAGGACAGGTGTAGACAAACACAAAACAAAGGCTGTGCTATGGCCTCAGAATGAGGCCTATGGGTAACCTTGCCTCCCAGGCCTACACAGAAAGACTACAGCAGGTCAGGCAATGGAATGTCATGTCTGAAGGCTAGGAAGTCAGTAACTAATATGTAGGTAAGTAAAAGCTAAGATCTGTAGTACACTGGTATACCTCTAGCCAGCATGATAGGGAAGACTACAGACTGAAATGGAGTACCCAGCATACCAGTACAATCCTAGCAAATGTGTATAAGTGTCAGGTGTGCCCCCCCCCCATCCTACGTAGGAATATAGTAACAGTCAGGTGTGCCCCCCCAATCCAGTATAGAAATGTAGAAATAGTCAGGTGTGCCCCCTCATCCTACGTGGAAATATAGTAACAGTCAGGTGTGCCACCCCCCCACCCCCACAATCCTGTGTAGAAATGTAGAAATAGTCAGGTGTGCCCCCCTCATCCTATGCAGAAATGTAGTAATAGTCCATGCCAAATATCAATGGATACCCTGCAGAGACAGCATGCTACCTGTAGGTGTACAACACAAAGGTCAGCACTGCAGTACAAACTATCTTGACCTGATCCACACATTCAATACAGATGGTCATGCTGGGCATGCCTACACACTTAGAGTAAAGAAGGCAATGTCAGTCAACAACATACTGAAAGGTCATACTTGGCATGCTCACACACTTAAACACATGAAGGCCATGTCTGCAAACATCAGTGAACCAGACATATCTGGCAGCCGCAGATGTTAGTGCAGACACTCCTCCATATGCACCACACATGCTTTGCACAAACAGTGGATAGGAATGCAGGCATATATGTAAGGACAACACACTATAATAAGCCAAAGGTAGACATACATAGATGTGTGGAAGAGGGTAACTGTGACAAGGAGCCATCCAAGTCTCTCCCACCCAGCACACAGCCAAAGGGCCACAACCACATGAGGGTCTGATGTCACACACTGCAGATACTAGTCACCAGTATTTGTCAGCATTACAGAGTATGTGATGCAAGTGCTAGCTGTGCAACATGACTGTTCAAGGAAGTAGTCATCTAGCAGCTGTATAAACATACCTGTGAAATATGACCCAGGTTGTGCCCACATGTGGCATGTCAACCCCTAAATGAATGGGTTATGGCCCATGCACATAAACTCCCCTCCTCATAGCCCCACTTTGACAAGCCTGCTAAGGTCATCTACTGTGAAGTACACCTTGGAGAGAGTTGTATCCCAGTAATCTCTGTGGCGCATGCCAAAACTGTGCACTGTTGTAGTGTGATAAACTAATTAGGTAGGAGTTTTAACCCCAGCCTTAGCACCTCTGCATGCATGTGCATCTGTCTGGGGAGAGAGCAATGCTTTTTAGGGTGGTCACACTCCCTACAATTGCAATGCTCTACTTTGGTAAGGCTGCTGATGTCATCCACCTAGAAATACATCCCTGGAAAGGTTGTATCTTAGTAATCTCTGTGGTTCATCCCAAAACTGCGTACTGCTGTAGTGTGATAAAATATTTAGGTAGGAGTTCAGTTCCCAGACATGGCAACTGTGTGTGTGTGTCTATCTGTGTAGAGAGCAATGCTTTCTAGGGTAGTCACACTCCATACAATGTGTATGCTCTATTTTGGCAAAGCTGCTGATGTCATCCACCTAAAAATGTACCACTGGAAAAGATGCAGCCCAGGATCTCTGTAGCATGTCCTATAACTGCATACTGCTGTAGTGTGATAAATTAGGTCAGTAGCGGTTCTAGTCCCAGACATGGCAAGTGTGTCTGCTGGACCCTGTCTGTGTAGAGAGCAATGCTTTTTAGGGCAGTCACGCTCCATACAATTTGTATACTTTACTTTGGCAAAGCTGCTGATGTCTTCCACCTAGAAATACACCTCTGGGAAGGATGTAGCCGAGTAATCTCCGTAGCACATCCTGTAACTGCATACTGCTGTAGTGTGATAAATTAGGTAGATAGCTATTCTACTCCCAGACATGGCAAGTGTGTGTGTGTGTCTGTCTGACCCTGTCTGTGTAGAGAGCAATGCTTTTTAGGGTAGTCACACTCCATACAATTGCAATGCTCTACTTTGGTAAGGCTGGTGATGTCATCCACCTAGAAATACATCCCAGAAAAAGATGTATCTCTGTAATCTCTGTAGCATGTCCCATAACTGTGTACTGCCATTGTGTGATATAATAGTTAGGTAGGAGTTCAATTTCCAGACATGGCAACTGTGTCTGTCTGTGTAGAGAGCAATGCTTTTTAGGGTAGTCACACTCCCTACAAATCAAATGCTCATCTTTGGCAAGGCTGCTGATGTCATTCACCTACAAATACACCTCTGGGAAGCTGAAGTGCATCCTGTAAGTGCATACTGCTGTAGTATGATATAGACATTTGTTAGGGGGTCTGTACGCATGCATGTCGGTTGTGGATGTTTTGTGTGTGTTCCACTGTCTGCGTGGGGAGCAATGCATTTTAGGCTAGTCACACTCAGTACATGTCCAATGGCCTACTTTGGCAGTCCTGCTGATGTCATCCAATGTGAAATACACCTTTGGGGAAGAGGAACTCCAGTAATTTCTGTGGCGTGTAGTATAACTGCATAGTGCTGTATTGTATTAAATTAGGTAGGTAGGGGTTCAACTCCCAGATATGACAGGTGGGTGTGTGGGTGTGTTTGTAACTTGTATCCTCTGTGGAGGTGAGAGTGTGTGACACCTTGGCCCAATGTGGGGAAGGTTTTGCAAATGTCTTTTTTGGTGGCCCTATATCACAATGCCTACTGTATAAGGATAACAGAAGTGAAATAGCCGAGAGGCTGGGGTGCAAATCCATACCCATACATGTGACATCATGGCCAGGCAATCACAGTTAGCAACCCTAGTATTACCCAGAGCACATTCTCAACCCATGTCACATACACACACACACATGCCGAGGCAACAGACAATATGTGTGTAGTCCACTGCATATTGGTGGCTGATAGTAACTATGGAGTTACTGCAGTGGCCTACAGAGGGCATGGCACCCTGTCCATCCATCCAATAGGCACATACATGCAGACAGTGCACCTTCCCCATGTTCCCCACTGGACACCTGCAACACCTGTGTTGCCATCACATGTGACCCACAAAGGACATACCATGGCTGAAAACATGCCCTGTATGGAAAGAATGCCACTGACACCAGGGAATGCTGGTAGCATGCTATCAATGTAGATGCAGGGTTAACTTGCCATCCATTACCAGGTCCTGCCACAGGTGGCCACGACTGGCACATCTGATGATAATCTATGTACACAACATGGGCTCGACACCCCAGGTACAGTTCCACATGTCACTTACATGCATGTGGGAGGTGTGCACATCCCAGACACCATCCATGTCATGGACTAGGCAACACATACATGGCAAGCGATGCACAGCACTGGCCACATGCAACAGCCACCCAGGTGACAGGATGGTGGATACAATACCCACCTGTGTGGGTAAATGCAGAAACCACAGGCCTGAGCCACAATGCAGACCATTGTCATGTGGTCTGATGCCAAGGTATACCCATCACCTAGCCTTGTATAGCCATCTGGCACAGTCGACCACCACATACCCGTGCAGAAATGTACCCATGCATGTCAGTACTGGTATCCTGTGTGTTTGTGTGTGTGTGTTGTATGATGCGTATGATCACATCCACACTCACTACAACCCCCAGTGGCATACTGAATCATGCTGTCTGATGTCAGACACCTCCTCATACCCTTTGCCCATATAACCTCCGTATGACCCGTGTGGTGTATGTGATACCTGCACAGTACTGTGTTGTGGCAATCTCACTGGTGATGAGCTGCATCCCTGGCCCTGCCAAGTGTGTCATTGTGTGTGCGCCCCTGTGAGAGTGTGGCTGTGTTGATGCTGGCACCTGTTCATGCAGACAGGCATGTGTACATCACCTACTGTATAGCTACCATATCCCTGTTGCAGATGTCACTCACCATCACATATATGTTCTACGGACTCCACAACAGGTAATCTATGTGGTGCATCCAACAACTGCATAGGACTGTGATAGCACTACATTGTCATCAAGGGTTTGATACCCTGTGCTGGTAGGTGTGTGACACAAATATGCTTAGTTCTTACTCGCCCACCTCTCCCTGACTTGCTGATGCCTCTGTCTGCCTTCCTCAGTGGTGGTTGTGGAGACCTATACCTGCTTTTCTTAGGCAGCAGCATGTGTATTTTAGGTAATGCTCATGATCAGCTGATGGCCTCTGCATGAATTGCAGCCCTCCCCTAGCTGATTGCATGTGGAACAGCTGTGGTAACATTCCCATAGCCAATTGCATGGAAACACACTCCAATATCTAGGAACATCATGTTTGTTTTGGTCCTTTTCATTCACTGTGAGCAGGAACTCATTCTGTTGTTTGGCAAACAGCATCTCAGATGGGGTGGGTATTTACCTCTGACAACATACACTGTGGAAACAGGCCAACATACGGGGTGGGGGGATGTGCCTGACCTGACTACAGACTGTAAGTGCTGCTATACTGCATTTGGAATCATGCTGGTTTAACAGTGTGTGTGTGGATATGGCTGTCCCACATGTCTCAATACCTGCCATGTCAGTTCTATGTTTATGAGGAATCTCCATCTGCAGGGTCATCCACAGACTAGGCAGTGTGTTGTGCCTTTGGTGTCATGTGCTACCCATGGAGCATCTATCTGTGGACTGCAGAAAGTACTGTGAGGATTGCAGTCTGTAGATGGTGAAAGCCATGACAGTTACAGACTTCATATCCCTCATAGGACATATGTTGCAACAAACCCTGTTACAACAGCAAATGTATGAGGTTATCACAGCATCATGTCAATACTGGCCCTGTGTATGTGCTTCCAGCCCCAACTCTGTCAACATTTGCACATATGTTGTGCATGTAGAGGTGCATATGTGCTGTAAACCATAAGTAGTGTCATCATATCTGATAACAAGCCAGTGAGATATCAGACTGCTACACATGTAATGTACAGTGGGGGTTATAATTGATGACATAACCTGGACATACTGTGGTTGTAAGTACAGTACTGAGGTCTGTGTATGTATGGTGAATGTCAACAGTGTGTGTATTGTTAATATGTACCTTGGCCTGTGTACAGACTGTGATAGTTGTCACCGTCCTAGGTCCCATCCTAACTGATGTTACATGCTACTCCACTGTATGTTACCATATTGGCTTACATGTTTGTAGAGCCATACACACACATGTCCCATACCACAGTCAGCCATCACACCACACTGTGTAGCGACCCAGTATATGTAGGGATAGTGTGTGAGTGGCACATATGAGGATGGTGTTGAATAGATAGTCCATACTGTAATGTTATGTTAGCTTGCCATATGTGGCTGTGGCTCTGTTCTCATTGGTTGTGGTTATGCACTTTCACATGGGTGTATCTTGCCCTGTGCTGTGACATGCCTGTACAGCCTGCTATATATGCAGGTACTTGTGCATTCCCCCATAGAAGATGTAGGCCGGTGTTGAGCCAGTCTGCCTGTAGCCTGCACAGTGCATTGTTACATGCCTAGCAGCTTAGTGTACTTACCCTGTTAGATGTCATGTGCAGATACTTGCTAGATGTACTGCTGCTGGGCCTCCCTTAACAGTCATGTATGTCAGATAGAGCAGTGGGATGCTGTACAGATGTATGTCAATATCTAGTGGGTAGTATGTGGCCATGGCACCCCTGTATCAGCGGGTATTACGTGTCAGGCCAGACAGGCGTGTGTGAATGCAGAACCTACGGTGGCATATGTATACCGATTGTTATGTGTTATACCCATCTACATGGCTGTTAACATCCATGTTGTCAGGCATGGTATACATGTTTTGCACTAAGGGGTTCTGTGTATACTTCTGGACTGTAAGAGTGTGTCAGAATGTCCACACATATTGGCCAATATCTCTGCTGTAGTCGACAGGGGCTGTACGTGCAAGCAGCAGTACTTAACTATGTTCTCCTTAGGATGTCTGTCTGTAGCCAATGGCACACATGTGGAAAGCAGATGTGAGCCCCCACGCACACCATGTCTGTGAGGACAATCCCAAGTACAGTGGCAATAGTATATAGAACTGTAATAGTAGACAAATAAAGGTCTTCCACTCCTGCAAACCTGTGTGTCATGTCTTTCCCTCTGAACCCTCTGTAGGTATATGTTGCAGGCAATGACTGACATTTGTATGGGTGGGCCATACAGTGTCCAGCTGTTCAGGTGTGAACTGTAGGCATAGTGGCTATTCCGTATTTTGTGCACCTCCTACATATGTATCTGACTGTACATATCTCTGTGTGTGAATGTGTAGTCACATGTATATCTATATATATGTAAATATAAATATATATATGTATACCTGTATCTGCATATATGTGCCTGTGTATATGTATCCTGGGAATGTTGATAGCCTCCACATTGTAAATCTCCCATGGGAGCCAGACTGAACTGCATGATATGTTACCATTATCAGCCTGCCACCATAAAGCTGGGATGTAGTACTGTTAACATCTTGTGCCCATGTCATATCAGGTCCTAGTTATGGGATCTGCAACACTTGGTAGTATATTGCAGAGCAGATGTGTTTGGCTGTGGGGGGGTTGCCAATTACTACAATACATATATTGTTTGGGGCCTCCCAACCCCATTGACGGTGCATGTGAACATATGTGTTTCTGTTAATCTACCATTGCTATCTACGGATGCATGCCCATATATACACTTATATAGGTATATATATTTGCTTACATATGTCTAACTATGTTCGTATATACCTATGGAGATATACATTTGTGTACATATATGTAACCTACTGTGTATATGTGGACATATAGGTGTTGTCATATATATATATATATATATATATATATATATATATATATATATATATATATATGTGTGTGTGTGTGTGTGTGTGTGTGTGTAGATTTGCATGTATATATGTTCATATTCAACTATATCTATGTATATATTTCAGACTATTTATATTTGTTTGTTTATACGTGTTTGGCTGTGGGGGGGTTGCCAATTACTACAATACGTATATTGTTTAGGGCCTCCCAACCCCATTGATGGTGCATGTGGACATATGTGTTTCTGTTAATCTACCATTGCTATCTACGGATACATGCCCATATATACCTATATAGGTATATATATTTGCTTACATATGTCTAACTATGTCCGTATATACCTATGGAGATATACATTTGTGTACATATATGTAACCTACTGTGTATATGTGGATATATAGGTGTTGTTTTATATATATATATATATATATATATATATATATATATATATATATATATATATATATATATATATATGTGTGTGTGTGTGTAGATTTGCATGTATATATGTTCATATATAACTATATCTATGTATATATTTCAGACTATATATATATATATATATATATATATATATATATATATATATATCTACATATATAGATATGTAGTATCTGTTTAGATATGGATATAATTACACACACACATACATCTAGATGTTGGTATACATTCCCTGTACTGTTGCATGACTGGGCTGGATGTTATGTTAACGACAACATCAGATTAATGTATATATGGCATGCCTTAGTGGTACATCACACTTGGGTTTCAGCCTTGCAGAAACTGTTTATTTTGTTTCTGGGTGGAACACGGGCCATTGGATACTGACTGATTAAGGCACTTTAAAGCAGTGCATCTTCATTAGACAATAATATCATTATCGGGGGGGATCCTGTAGTGCCATGTGTATACCAGGGTCGTGTGTTTCCCATATACCTGAAATAGACATTCCTAGTAGGTTTTGTGTGCATACCGGGCAACCTTTGTTTACTACGTATGCTTTGCAATACCTACAAATAAAACCATTAGTGTCAACAAAGTCACACATGAAGTCTATTGTTATTACCAGGGAAACATTTGTCCCATGCGGGACAATCCAAAATTTTTGTATTCTACTTTCCTCTAAAAGCATGGCTGCAAAAGTATGCATGGCTATGTGCATGGACTACAGCATGTGGCAGACCTAGGATATTTGGGTCGGGACGACATACAGGATGATTCCCGAGGGGAGGAGGAGTGGAGAGTGGGAAACGTGTGTTGGTGTACGGGCCGGTAACCACAGAAGAGAAGGTGGCTGCATGTGTGCAGCGGGGTGGGGGGGGGGGGCGGGGACTGTAGGTAAAGTAAATATGGGTCAAGGAGAGGCTGGGTTGGATGGGCCTGTACTGGTCGGCCCGCCTAGTGTGTGGGGGAGAGGGGAATGTGATATAAATATATGAAACATAAAAGAAGACTAATTTAAATCCCTATTTAAATGAAACATTTACAATAAAATTACCTTAGTAGTGTATTGCAGGGCAGACGTGTTTGGCTGGGGGGTATGCCAATTCGTACGATACGTATATTGTTTGGGGCCTCTCAACCCCATTAATGGTGCATGTGGACATATATGTTTCTGTTAATCTACCATTGCTATCTACAGATGTCTGGCCATATATACCTATATGGGTATATATATTTGCGTACATATTTATAACTATGTCCATCTATACCTACGGAGATATATCTCTGCGTAAATATATGTAACTTGCTGTGTATATGTGGACATATAGGTGTTGACATATATCTGTGTAGATGTCTGCATTTGCATGCATATATGTTCATATATTCATATATATATGTATATATGTCTGGATATTTATATATATATTTATATTACTACATATATAGATATGTTGTATCTGTTTAGATATTAATATATTTACACACACATACATCTAGATGTAGGTATACATTCTCTGTACTATTGCATGACTGGGCTGGATGTTATGTTTCTGACAACATCAGATTTGTGTATATTTGGCATGGCTTAGTGGTACATTACTTTGTGCATGGTCCTTGTTTCGAGCTTTGCAGAAGCAGATTATTTTGTGGCTGGGCAGAACACGGGCCGTTGGATACAGAGTGATTAAGGCACTTTAAAGCAGTTGTACATGGCTTTGCGCTGAGATCAGTACTGCTAACTTCTAGTGAAAGTTTCTTATACTCCATTAGCTTCCACATTGCTTACTCTGTGTAGGCAGTGCTTACCCCCACGCAAACACACGTAAACATGCTTACTAGTGCTTACATATGCTTACTACTGCTTAGTTGTGCTTACACCTGGTTACTAATGCCTTATTCTTTATGACACTGCTACATCACATGTGCATTTCCTGCAGTACTCTAGTTCATACATATGTGTTATTTAGTGGGTTTTGCAACATAACTATTGGTTATAACGTGCTTTGCCATGTAAAATAGACTGTGCTGCAGTGGGACTCGAATCAGGAATGTCTGCTCATTGGGCGAATGCTCTGCCCAATACACACCATTGCTTACATACAAGAGGCGGTCTGATTAGAACCACTCCATCCAAC